>NW_026716389.1:0-16798 GCF_029784015.1 Lycium ferocissimum
GGTTATTTTTTTAAATCCTTATGTGTTTTATTTCAAAAGATCCGGGTTTTTGGGAATGCCCCGTTGATACCTTACATCATTTGTTTTGCGTTTTCGCGCATCAAACATTTCGCCCCCTTTCTTTTGCGCTGGCGGTACCGGATGAGAGATTGAGCGGGAGATTTTCCCCGGGGGGTTGGCGAGCCCCTTTTTGGGGCCCCGGGGGGGCGTTTGTGGGTATCGGATGTTGGTAAAATTTTTCCCGGGTTTGGGGGCGTGATATGTGGGTTTGTAATGGCTTGTAGCCGATATATTATTATATTTTTAATTTTTGTGGCTGGATTTTGTTTGATTTAAGAGATGGGCGGGTATTTTTAAAATTTTCCCCCCGGCTTTGTTATTTTTTTTGGGCCCGATGGCTAGGTACTATGGAGTCGGGTTCGCTGCCCCAAAGGTCGGGTGCCCTACCCCTTCGGATTGGGTGTGACATAAAACTTTGATGACTCTAATTGAGATTTCAAAGACATTCGAGGTTAGAGAAGAAAGTCTGCCAAGGAAAGCAAGGTATACGTTAAGTATCAGAAGAGATTTACGAGTAACAAGTTAATGATGATTTAATAGTGCCTTGAAGAAGAGTTATAACGTCCCTTAGATTGTTAATGAGGTGTTAAACAAGTATCAAGAAGGCTCCATAAGGATTGGAGATAAAAAAAAGTGACGATGACAAGATCAGGAAAAGATGAGTTATACGGTCGATTATACGGACCGTATAACGTAATGTTATACGGTCCTTATAATGGTCCGCAGAATCGTTACAGTGAAGGTCTATCCTTTGGTGGGATTATACGGTCACTTATATGGACCGTATAAAAATTATACGGACCGTATAATGTGCCGTATAATGGTCACAGAAGCGAGATGTTGAAGGGGAAATTTCATGGTCACTTATACGGACCGTATAAGTTTATACGGACCGTATAAGTGTCCGTATATTTTTCCGACAGATCAAATTTTTAAGTTATTAAAAAGGGGACCAAGTTCATTATTTCATTTCATTTTAACCCAACACTTCAAGAACTCTCAAGAACCCTCTCCACTCTTCATCCATAAGAACTCAAGAGGAACTTATGATCAACTTCATCAAACCAAGAGAGTCAAGTGTAAGAAACTCATTAGAGATCATCCAAGTCAAGACATTTCATTGGAGGTGAACTAGGGTTTTGGCTCAAGTGAAGTATTTCCACCCAAGGCTTATTACTACACCATATAAGGTAAGTTTTATGGTATTTCCATGTTGTTTAAGGTATTGAGAAGTTGAAACACTTGGATTGTAGAAGAAAATAGAAAATGGGTCATGAGTGTGGGAATAGTGTCATTTTTGAGTAACAGCTTGGATTGAGTCACGATTCTTGATATGTTGTGATTATGGTTATGTTATAAATGATCTTAATAACATGGGATAGACATTTCATATGAATGAATGTAATCGTGTGGTATGACCATGGATATGGATGATTGGAAGTGAATTGAGGAGTAAGGATAATGTAGGTGAATAAAGACTATTGTTATGATATTGTGAATGTTATTATTGATGTTTGGGAGTTGATATATGATATGGAGAAAGTCGTATAAATAAAGGAGATGCTGCCCAATTTTCTCTAGCTTTAGTCATGTATGCTAAGCTATCGATTTTCTAATGATAGTATAACTCTAATGAAGGTAGAAACGTGAGCATTGAAGGATAACGCGCAAGCGATAGAATAATTGAATGAAAAGGTATGTAAGGCTAACCCTTCTTTCATAAGGCATAGTTCCTTAGCCAAATATCTAATCTTCTATGAGCCTATGATGTCCTCTGAATGATTCTATCTTTAAGAGCTACTAAGCTTATGATTCTCGATATGTTACGATTGTACTAAAATTCCTCCTATGATGAGTAGTCCTATAGGGATAGATGTAATGAACGACGATTGTAATGACGCTACAGATGCTTATGAGCTTTTATGTATATGTGCCTATGAATGGCTATTAAGAAACCCCGAGCTTATGTGGCCGGGTGGAATGTATATATATATATATTGCGCGCGCACCACTGCAGTTGGGTACGGACAATCCTGAGCCTTGGTAGGGCCAGGTATGTATGACCCTGAGCCTTGGTAGGGCCAGGTATGTGAAACACCGAACCTTCATGGTCGGGTATGCTATGTACATGATATGGATATGTATACGATATAAGTATGAATATAAATATGAATATGCATACGAAGTGTAAATGAGTACGGGTATGAATACGGATATGAATATGGATGTATGTACACAATCACGCATTAGAAATGGATAGTCCCTATGAAAAGCAAGTAAGTGTTTATGACGATGATACTACTATCTCCAATCCTATGCTATTTCTTATGTTGTCTATTATGCTTTCATAATGATGTTGATCATGCTTTACATACTCAGTACATTCCTCATACTGACGTCCTTTTATTTGTGGACACTGTGTCATACTCGCAGGTGGCCAGGGAGACAGACTTGATCCATAGTTTTATTACTCAGGGACTACATAGCGGAGCTCCATTTCATTCGGAGCTACAACTTTTGGTATTTATTCTTTTGTGTATATATTTATGGGCACGGTGGGATCCTGTCTCACCTATATGATATGACATACTCTCCTTAGAGGCTCGTAGACATGTGTATATGGTTAGATGGATTTGGCCTTGTCGGCCTATATTTTGGATATCATTTTGTTAGCCTCGTCGGCTTATGTACATTGTTGTGGGCATAGTTGTTGATGATGATATAAATGTATTGTTGCCCAATGGAAATAGTATGAATGAGGAATAAAAGTATGATTTAGCTATATGGCTCACCTAGATGTAAATGTGAAGGTATGATAAGAGGTGCCCGGGTGGGTTAGCACCGGGTGCCCATCGCGGCCCTCCGGTTGAGTCGTGACATGGGGTGTATAGCTTATTTGGGACATATTTATGATATCAGTGTTGACGGTCCATCTTTTGAGTCAGCTCCTGTAGTACGTGAGTTTGCGGAGGTGTTTCCCGCAGACTTTTCAGGCATGCCACCGGACCATGACATTGATTTTTGCATTGACTTAGTGGTAGGGACCCGCCCCATTTCTATTTCGCCTTATTGGATGGCACCAGCAGAGTTGAGGAATTAAAGAAACAACTTCAGGATCTTCTTAGCAAGGGTTTCATTCATCCAAGTGTCTTCCCGTGGGGCACTCCCATTCTATTTGTGAAAAAGAAAGCTAGGACTATACGGATGTGCATTGATTATAGCCAGTTGAATGAAGTCACCATCCGAAATAAATACCCCATTCCTCATATTGATGATTTGTTTGACCAGCTACGGGGGGCTTCCGTGTTTTCAAAAATTGATTTGAGGCCAGGTATCATCAGTTGAAAATTCGGGCAGAGGATATTCCTAGGATTGCTTTTCGGACCAGGTATGGGCATTATGATTTTCTGGTTATGTCTTTTAGGTTTACTAACGCCCCAGCCGCTTTTATGGATTTGATGAATTGTATTTTTAAGCCATACTTAGATTCCTTCGTGATTGTGTTCATCGATGATATTTTAATTTATTCAAGGAGTAAGGAAGATCATGAAAAACACTTGAGGGTTGTTCTTGGGTTGCTGAGAGACAGGGAGTTGTATGCCAAGTTCTCTAAGTGTGAGTTTTAGCTTACGTCAGTGTCCTTCTTGGGACATGTGGTTTCGAAGGAAGGGATTATGGTGGATCCGAAGAAAATTGAGATAGTGAGGGGGCCAGACCCACATCGGTGACAGAGATTCGTAGTTTCATGGGGTTAGCTAGTTACTACCATCGGTTCGTGAAGGGGTTTACCTTCATCGCTTCGCATTTGATGAGGTTGACTCAGAAAGAGGTACCTTTTTAGTGGTCGGACGAGTGTGAACAAAGCTTCCAAAAGCTCAAGACTTTATTGACTTTAACTTTTATCCTATCTTTGCCCGTTGAGGGCAAGGACTTTGTTATTTATTGTGATGCTTCTCGTTCTGGTTTGGGTTCTATTTTGATGCAGGAAAAGAAGGTGATTGCTTATGCTTCCAGACAACTTAAGGTTCATGAGAAGAACTATCCTACTCACGATTTGGAGCTGGCAGCCGTGGTGTTTGCGTTGAAAATTTGGAGGCTCTACCTATTACACCTTGGAAATCTCGTGTTGCTCGCATTATGAATAGACTAACGTAAGCCTAAAGTGCATGAAGCCCTTCTAAGGTTAATAAAGGTACTTGATAATTTCAAGTGTATACCTTAAGGTTCCAGAGTCATATGAGGCGATGGAAGTAAGTTCGCCAGAAAAAGTTAAGGTTGAGTCATGTTTAGAAAGCTCTCATATCATATGGGTGGGTTACACATTGCTTAGTATCACTTTGAGGGAGATATATAGATCCCTTTATATGGTTAATAAAGTTTTATACAAGTGCCAAGCAGGTTCCATAAGGATTAGAGGTCAAACGAATCGAAAAGAACGCGATTTCGCAAAATCGGAGGATGCTGGGGCAGTATGCGGCCTAGCATACTGAGTATGCTGGGCCGCATACTGGCCGCAAACTCTCCATTTTTAGATATCTCACTGCCCAACATCATTCCCAAGCTGAGGAGGGAGTATGCAGCGGCATACTCAGTATGCTAGGTCGTATACTCATTGCAAAGTGGGACGGGGGGTGATTTTGCCACCTTTTTAAATCCCAAACGACCCCAACTTCATTTCCTAATTTCCATACTTATTTCCCTACATTTCTAGAGACTTATTAAGAGATCTTGAATGTTTCCTAACATGCCACACCTTTCCATATCACCTAAAGAGAGAATCAACATCAACACCTCAAAGTAAATCCATAGAGAGTGATGGTTCTTGCTCCCTTCCAAAGTTATGGTGAAATTGGTCTTGGAAAGAGAGTTGAGTAAGGTGAAATTCTACTACTACAAGATATATTCTCCATCCTATTCTTATGGTTGAGTTGATTTAAAGGTTTAGTCTCCCTTAGAAAGGAAAAAAATTAAAGCGGAGAAGCTATGAGTGTTGTAATGAAGAAGATGACTATGAGATGAACTCGAAAAGGGGATTTTGGTTAAATTTGAGATTAAATTGAATATAAATCCTTGATTATGATATTATAGAAGTTTTTATTGATGTTGGGATCTATTTTATAATATGATGGAAGTTGATGAAATAGGGGAAGTGCTGCCCAAATTCTTTTAGCCTTTTAGTTGCTCTAGTTTGAACATAAGCATGTTTTCAAGACTCAACCTTGTTATGAGTCATCTTGAATGTAGATTTTACGGGCTTGGGAGGAAATGTTAGTATTTAAGAAGACGTAAAGGTATGTAAGGCTAACCCTTTCTTTCAAAAGGCATGATTCCTGTGTTACGATCTTATACGTGCTATCCATATTACCCTTACTCCTAGAAATGCTAAAAGTCCTTAATTCTCAAGACTCTTATGATGACTCCATGTTTAGTAGTACCAACGCCTAAAGTTCTAGATGTTCTGATGATATGAATGAGCTATATAATTCTTGATTACATTTATGATAAATGGGCCTCATCCTATGTTATTGTTCCTTCAAAGTGAGACAAGATAGTGGTGATGAATATGATGATGATTTTCATTCTAGAAAGGTCAAAGCTTTAAGTTTTTAATGTTTTCATGATACTACTGATCTTGTCACATGATTATCGATTATATTCATTATTGTTGATCTCTTCTTATGATAGTTGTTCCTTCAAGGTGAGATATAGCGATGGTGATGATTCCATAATGACACATCGGAGGTTACCGACCTTACGTCACTCCGATAGAGTAGAAATGTTTCATTGGGCTCTCATGCATGCTAAATGTATTTATATATGTATTTCTTTCACACTGCGCAACCCTATAGGTGGCCGGGTAGACACACCACTGTAGTGGGCAGCTTATGATATCATCCCGGACGTGGGATAATTATGATAACACCATGCCTATATGGCCGGGCAGCATAACACCGTACCTATATGGTCGGGCAGCTTGCTTATATATATTTATGGATGTTGTTTGAGAATGAAAGTTAGCATTCATGGTATTCGCCGTAAGAGGCAACCATATATGCAGGTTATCTCTTTATCTCATGCATCTTTATTTCTTGATTATGTTGTTATTCATGCCTTACATACTCAGTACATTATACGTACTGATGTCCTTTCTTGTGGACACTGTGTTCATGCTCACAGGTAGATAGGGAGATGGATAAGATCTCTAGGAGCTTCATCAGCGGAGTCTCAGCAGCTCTCCATTTGCTTCGGAGCCTTGATAGGGCCAGGTATGTATGACCCTGAGCCTTGGTAGGGCCAGGTATGTGAAACACCGAACCTTCATGGTCGGGTATGCTATTTAAATGCTATGTATATGCAATGTATATGATATGTATATGATATGAATATGAGTATGAATGGAAATATGACTACGAATACGAAAATGGATACGAAATGTAAATGAGTATGGATACTAATACGGATACAGATATGGATGTATGTACACGGATACGCAATAGAAATGGAATGTCCCTATGAAAAGCAAGTAAGTGTTATGACGATGATACTACTATCTCCCATCCTATGCTATTTCCTATGTTGCTTATTATGCTTTTATAATGATATTGATCATGCTTTACATACTCAGTACATTCTTCGTACTGACGTCCTTTTATTTGTGGATGTTGCGTCATGCCCGCAGGTGGCCAGGAAGACAGGCTTGATCCATAGCCTCATTATTCAGGGACTACATAGTGGAGCTCCATTTCATTCGGAGCTACATCTTTTGGTACTTATTCTTTTGTGTACATATTTATGGGCATGGCGGGGTCCTGTCCCGCCTATATGATATGACATACTCTCCTCAAAGGCTCGTAGACATGTGTATATGATTAGATGTGTTTGGCCTTGTCGGCCTATATTTTGGATGTCATTTGCTTAGCCTCGTCGGCTTATGTACATTGATATGGGCATAGTTGCTAATTATGATATAAATGTATTGTTGCCCAATGGGATTAGTATGATTGATGGATGGAAAGCATGATTTAGCTATGTTGCTCACCTAGATGTAATGTGGAAGTATGTCAAGAGGTGGTGGGTTATCACTGGGTGCCCGTCGCGAACCTCCGGTTGGGTCGTGACAAAAGTGGTATCAGAGAAGTTCTGTCCTAGGGTATGTCTACGAGATGTGTCCAGTAGATTCTTGATTATGGGTGTGTTGCGCGCCACACTTATAAACAAGAAGATGCGGGCATTTTAGGAATGAATGACCTTCTTTCTTCATAAGATCGTGCGATAGAGCTATGATATAAGAACTTCTTTCTCCTTAACCATGATTTATGTATTTCAGAGATGCCTGTAAAGAGAAAGGCTACGGCAGCCCAAAAGGGCAAGACGTGGCGAGAAAAGCGAAAATTTTGAAAACCTGCCACCGATGTAGTAGAGGAAAGTGAGCCCCAGAATGCGGCTCAATCTCAGTCTTTGTTACACCCCGTATTTTGTACGTTGGAATATTCTAAGTTGGTTGCGACGAGGTATGGACAAGACTTTTAATTTCCGGTTTTGTCGATTTTGTCTCAACGCATAAGTTGCATATTCGTCTTTTGTTGATATGAAGTGTTAAGGGTAAGATTGGAATAAGGAAAAAAAATTAGAGAATGAAAGTTGGAAAAATTTGGGACCAAAAGATGAATTATGGAAAGTTGGCCATTATTTGAAAATGGCCCTAGGTGGCCGGCCATGTGAGTGTGTGTGGGCCATAGGGCCATGTGTTTAAATCATATATATATATGTGTGTGAATATCTTATAAGACAATTCATCATTTGGGACTTGGAAAGTTCAAGAAACATAGAGAAAGAGATGGAGAGGACTTTCGGCCATGGCATTTGAAATCAGTCCATGGAGAAATTGAGAGAGAAAAATTCTTTTCTTCGTGCCTTCCTACTAATTAAGAGGTCCTCTACGCCGTGGAGTAGTTGTTGAAGCAAGAGAAGCACCCTTTCGTGCAAGTTGAGGCCTAGCCGTGGGGAAGAAGTAAAGAAGAGAAGGAGGTAAGATTTTATCCTTATTTTCTTATATTATGGATGGTTTGTGTGTGTTGTGAAGTGTGGAAATGATGGAAGTGATGAATATGTGGATTTTGTAAGGGAGCCGTGTGTATATATGTGTGTCACATGTTTGTGGTGTGTTAGGTGTGATTAGTCAATTGTATTTAGCTTGTTGTGTGTTGTTGTAATGTATTGAAATGAATGAGAATCATGGAAATATAGAAGTTGAAGTGTAGTCGTGTATATGTATGGGTGGCGAGCATATGTGTGTGTTGTGTAGGAATGGAGAGTAATTGAATTCAACATGTTTATGTGTTGTTGTGATGTGTAGAAGATGAATGGAAACTCATGGAATGTTGTTTATTGTGTTGGCCGAGAATGGGTTATTTTGTGTGCTAAGGAATGAATTAATATTGTGTGGTAATTTAGTTGTTATTGTCATGAATTCTATGACGAAAATGAAGGTTTAATGGTTCAAATGGAAGTTGGAGTCGTTTATAGATTATTAGAAAAGATAATGTGATTTCAGTATGGTTTCTTGTATTTATGGAAATGAAGTTGTTAACGTGTAGATTATTGGTGTAGTTGAGAATTTGAAAGAAAGAAGCGCATTATTGTCGTATTCATTAAGTTGGAAGGTTTCGGGTTTCATGGCATATTGTTGGGATTGTCTTGAATATTTTGTGGATTGTTCGGAATGTTCTTAAATCTTGTTTGGATGGTTGTTGGCCTGTTGTTGATAAATTGAAATCGGGGTTGGTGAATACATAGGGGAAATGCTGCCCAATTTTTGGTAGAAAAAGTAATGGTTTGGAATTGGATTCCGCGTATGACTAATGTTAGATGCCTATCGATGTTATTGTAGATTTTGAGCAGCCGAGGTTTGAGTTTGGATTAGCCTGATGGAACTTACCCTTCTTTTCTTTTTGGCATGAAACTAAGGTATGACATGATTTTTGCCTCGGGAAATTCCATTCGTAAATTTCGAGTATGTTTGTGATTCGTGTTTGCTTTGATGTTGTTGGCATCCTTAGAATGGCTAGGTTATGGTAGCATGTCTTGGATATGATTGAGTTTGAAATGTTGTGGGATTGTATGAGTTCCTTGATGTTCGTATTTTTAATGCGGTTGAGTTGTATATGTCGTTTGTAGGATTAAACTTTTAAGGGTTCTATTTTCAAAAGAATCTTGTTTTCAAAGAGACTTGTTCAAAACGACTTTGAACCAAACGTCCGCTAACCAGACCCCGAAACGCCCCAAAACATAATATGTAAGTTCATAAGACATCATTCTCCCCTACCCCTCGTAGTCGGGCTCGGACGGGGGTCGGCACCCGTCCGTGGGGCCCGCGGCCCTTCTATGCTACCTTTATGGATTTTTCGGAAAAATTAATATTTTCTTCACTATGATTATTTACTTATCGTCGAGTTGGAAATAAGGGTTTTATGACCATGATTTTGATGCGTAACCACGGTTTTCGAAGTTCGGTTTGAAATGTCCGATAAGATTCGGGAGAAAACTTGATTTGACTATGATTTTGATTTTCAAAAAAAAAAAAAAAAAAAAAAAAAAGGGTTCGTTTTGATCAAGTCTGTGATGATGTACGGTATGCGTGTGGTTACTTACGAGTTCGTGCGTTTTGTATTACCTCTTTCCATAGGATCCGGGCGGTATATGATCGTGCGCACTATGATATATTACGAAGTTATCTTTGTGTTACGGTTCCAGACCTCGCCATAGGGCCGGGTTCCGTTTATGAAGTTATCTTTGTGATATGGCTTATGATGTGTTGTGTTCGGAGATACGGAGATTTGAAATCTTCTGGAGTTATCTTTTGTGTTGTGGCGCCAGATAGGGTGGCGACCACGTTCTGTCCGCCGGGTCTATGGACCGCATTTGATATGTGATGATGTGTGATGAGTTTGTTCTCCGATGATGAGTTTGATCACCGATGATGAGCGGATCCCACATCGGTTCTTTGTCATTCCATATGATTACGATGCGTTCGGTATGAGTATGCATGATTTGTGTGTCGGATGTAAGTACTTAGATAGTTGTGTTATTACGACTCAAGTACTTCCTACTTTAGTTATGACCTCGTTTGATGTATGCTATGCTTTACATGCTCGAGATATGACCCCCTTTCTTCGGGGCTGCGTTTCATGCCACGCGGTACCACGGATGAGTCGGTGATGCTCAAGATGCTCCAGTTGGATTGGCGAGCTCCAGAGTGCTTGCCGAGTCGAGTACTTTGTATGGTGTTCGAAGTTATGATAGAGACACAGAGTCGAGTGTATGATATGTCAATACTGTTTGTGAGCGGCTACGTAAGCCGGTGTGTTTGTATGTATTATGTTACCGATGTGTTTGGCAAGCGGCTATATAAGCCGAAGTACTGTTATGCCTTATGTTGCAGATTTTATTTGGTTTGAAAAAAAAAACGAGAGGCATGTTTGTTTCTGAAAAATTTTCATTACGTGTGTATGCTATGTTTTGTGGGCCCAGTATGGGTATGAGTGTTACGCTAGTCAGCGGGTTCGCTCGGCCCTAAGTAAGGGTCGGGTGCCCGTCACGCCCTAACGGAAATTGGGGTGTGACAGTCTTCTCATTCGGTGCCTGTTTCAGAGGAGCGTGAGGGAGCCTCGGCCCAGGCGGCTCCTCCACCGGATGCTTCAGGCCAAGATGTAAAAGAAGCCATTCACTTGCTTACTCAATTGGTTACTGCCCAGACTCAGCTGAAAAGTACAGGGCATGGTGATAGGGCTGTTAGTGCAAGGGCCCGTGACTTTATTAGCTTGAACCCTCCGAAATTATTTGGATCAAAGCCGGATGAGGACCCTCAGAACTTTATTGATGGTATGTTGAGGACACTTCGGTTGATACATGCTTCGGACACCGAATCGGTGGAGTTAGCATCCTATAGATTAAGGGATGTTGCGGTTCATTGGTATATGGTTTGGATGGCTTCACGGGGAGCCAATGCTCCTCCCCCGGTATGGCAAGAATTTGTAGATGCCTTCCTCTGACATTATCTGCCTCCAGAGGTTCGGCGAGCTAGAGCCGATAAGTTCCTAAATTTGAGGCAAGGAAGCATGAGTGTGTCTCGCTTCAATTCTTTGGCTAGGCATGCTTCGGCCATGGTAGCGGATACGGGTGACCGAGTGCACTGATTTGTGAAAGGCCTAAGGCCGCATTTGATGGATAGGTGCTTGACTGCGTCCCTTCAGGACAACATGGATATTACACGCATTCAAGCCCATGCTCAAAATTTAGAAGAAAGCCTACAACAATAAAGAAGTGAGCGGGAGTATGATAGAGGGTATAACAAGAGGGCTAGATCTTCAGGTCCGATGAGTGAGCATAGAGGCGGGCACAAACAGCAGTTTTTTAGGCATTCAGGCCATTCTATGACTAGTGCGCCTCCACGATTTTCAGGCCAGAGATTTGATAGATCTACTCATCCTGGGCCGAGTCAGAGCTTTTCGGGATCTCAGTTCAGGGGTGATTCGGGTCAGGCGAGGCCACCCGTGTCACGATGTTCCCAGTGTGGGAAGTTACATTGGGGTCAGTGCCGATTGGGCTTCGAGGTTTGTTATTCATGTGGTCGGCCAGGCCATATTATGCGTGATTTCCCCTTAGTTGGTGGTAGAGGTAGGACCCAGCCTTCAGGGTCGGTAGCCGGATCTTCATCATCCATACGCCCTATGGGACCAGGTTCACATGCGCCAGTCGGCCATGGTAGAGGTAGAGGGAGAGTCCCCAGTACTTGCGGTCCTCAACACCGTATTTATGCTTTGGCTGGACGCCAATATCTTGAGTCTTCTCCTGATGTGGTCACGGGTATATTATCGGTATTTTCTCATGACGTATATGCTTTGATAGATCCGGGCTCCATATTTTCATATGTTACTCCGTATATTACGGGTCGGTTTAGAGTCAAATCGGAGTCGGTCAAACCTTTTGAGGTGTCTACACCCGTTGGTGAATCGGTAATAGTTAGCCGAGTGTATAGAAATTGTGTAGTTGTGATTTGTGACCATCATACTATGATTGAATTACATGAGTTAAAAATGGTGGATTTTGATGTTATTATGGGCATGGATTGGTTGGCTTCTTGCTATGCCAATGTTGATTGTAGAATGAAAATGGTTCATTTCCAATTTTCGGGAGAACCAGTTTTAGAATGGAAAGGGAATACGGCGTCACCAAAGGGTAGTTTTATTTCCTATCTATAGGCAAGGAAAATGATCACAAAAGGTTGCATTTACCATCTAGTGCGGGTTCAAGATGTAGAAGCTGAACCGCCGACTCTTCAGTCAGTTCCCGTGGTGAATGAATTTCCGAATGTGTTCCCGGAAGAGCTTCCAGGCCTCCCTCCCGAGCGAGAGATTGATTTTGCTATTGATGTGTTGCCAGACACCAGGCCTATATCCATTCCTCCTTATAGAATAGCTCCCGCAGAATTGAAAGAGTTGAAGGAGCAATTGAAAGACTTGCTTGAGAAAGGCTTTATTAGGCCTAGTTCATCCCCGTGGGGAGCACCCGTATTGTTTGTCCGAAAGAAAGATGGCTCCTTAAGAATGTGCATTGACTATCGGCAATTGAATAAAGTGACGATTAAGAATAAATATCCTCTTCCGAGGATTGATGACTTATTTGATCAATTACAAAGTGCCAAGTGGTTTTCCAAGATAGGTCTGAGATCCGGGTATCATCAAGTGAGAATTAGGGAGAAAGATATCCCTAAGACAGCCTTCAGAACAAGATATAGCCATTTTGAGTTCCTGGTGATGTCATTTAGACTAACTAACGCACCGGAAGTGTGTATGGATTTGATGAACAATGTGTTCAGACCCTTCTTAGATCTATTTGTGATTGTATTCATCGATGACATCTTGGTGTCTTCTAGATCCGAGGCAGAACATGCGGAACATTTGCGTACCGTCCTTAGAGTTCTTCAAACTCTTGGTGATTGTATTCATCGATGACATCTTGGTGTCTTCTAGATCCGAGGCAGAACATGAGGAACATTTGCGTACCGTCCTTAGAGTTCTTCAAACTCGGGAGTTGTTTGCAAAATTTTCTAAGTGTGAGTTTTGGTTGAACTCAGTGACATTTCTAGGGCACATTGTTTCAGCCGATGGTATTCGGGTATGTTATATCCCGTATTTTATACATTCGGAAATTCGAGGAAGTCGTGGCAAGTTAAGGACAAGATCATTTTTACGAGTTATTTTAATGCACAAGTTGGTTATGAATATCGATTATGAATATTGGTATTATGGAAATCTTTGAGAAAGGCTAAGGGCAAGAAGAGAAATTCGCAAAATGGGTCGTGAAAATAATGCGGAAGGTTAGGGACAAAATGGTAATATTGAGGAATGTCGAGGGGCAAAACGGGAATTTCACACGAGTTTCATGAAAGTTCAAGGGGGCATATTGGTCATGTGACAAAAAAAAAATAATAAGAAAGAAGAAAAAGAAGATGACAAAATAAGTCATCTTTTATTTGGGAAAAATTCAAGAAAAAGAAAAAGAAAAATCTAGACAAGTGTAGAGAGGGGCATGTGCCCCTCACATGCTTGTGAAGACTATATATATATATGCTCATTCATCTTCTAACATAAGAAAGACTTGGAAAAAAAGAAGAAGAAGAGAGCAAGAACAAGCATAGGCCATTCGGCCAAGCTCTTTAATTTTTGCCCCTTGAGATTTTGTTCCAAAAATTATTTCTTCTAGTATTCCTACTAATTTGAAGGCCCTCTTCAACATGGTATAGTTATTGAAGCAAGAACCTCTCTCTTTGATGCAAGTTGACAACTTTAGTTAAGTGAGGAAGTCGAAGGAAAAGGTAAGATTTCATCCCCTTTTATATGTTATGAAGGTTTTGTTTATGTTGTAGTATGTAGAAATGGATAGAATTCATGAGAATATGGAAGTTTGCATGGTGGTGTGTGTGTGTGCATGTGGCCGTGTGTGTGTATTAGTGTGTAAGTGAGATGAGTTGAATTTTATGTTGTATTCTAGTTGTGGTTGTGGTGGAATTCATATTGGAAATGAAAGTTGAATGAATTTGGTTGAAGTTGGAAATGTAGGTGTTGGCCGTGTGGTGTATGGAATTGGAACGGAAATGGATTAATTTTGTTTAGTATGTTAGTTGTGTGTTGTGATCCTTGCAATGTAAATAAAGGTAAAATGATGTAAGTTTGCATTGAATTTTGTATGATTATAAATTTGTTCGATTTGAAGGCTACGAGAAAGAATATTTCTGAAAAATTTTGCTATGTATTTTATCCTATTTGTTTTAAAAGTCTGGAGTGATTTTGTATGCAGTAAGAGTCTGAGGGTTCGCTCGGCCCTAGGTGAGGGTTCGCTCGGCCCTAGGGTGTGACAAAGTGGTATCAGAGCGAGGTCTGTCCGTGGGGTTGTCTGCAAAGTCGTGTCGGTAGAGTCACGTTTTTTATGGTGTGAAGCGCGCCACATTTTATGAACGGGAGGCTACGGGGCATCTAGGGATTGTTGACCTTCTTTCTCGTCATAGATCGTGCGATAGAGCCAAGTCATAGGAGAATGAAATAAGAAATTCCATCTGTAAGCCTTACATACGACGGATGGAGGTAAGTGTGGATATATTTGACCAGTTACCCGAGACCGGCAGTTTCGGATGGCAAGAATGTGATATGAAGTTATATACTCTGTAAGGTATTGACGGCATTCGCGGTGTACAGATTTCGGATAATAAGAATTTGTGAAGGTGATATGGAAGATTAAAAAGGGCAAAACGGTAATTGCACAAGAAAGGACGTGTTACGAAAATGCCTCAGAATCTGTGAAACTTTGACTGGCTCTAGATTATGTAGCAAAGGGCATATGAAGAAGTGGATGCAATTATATCAGCATTAAGGCACCAAATCCCACTAAAGTTTCGGGGTTAAGCGTGCTCAGATGGGAGCAATTTCATGATGGGTGACCCCCCCTGGGAAGTATGCCAAAATTTTCACAAATGTTGATCCAAGAGACAAATGGGAAAATAGAAGGTACAAGATGGTTGGAGACTATAAAAGGAGCCACCTAGCACGCGACAGGCGAGATTAGAGAAGAGACAGAAAGTACGCTATGGCTTTGGAATTAGGATAGGCTTGAACTACGTTTGGAAGCATTTTGTAGATTAGTTGATAATAATTATGTATATACATATGAATGCGTATGATGCCCCATTGTGATTGAATTAGTAGACACGTGTGTCCCAACGTGGAAGATTTGTTGGCGTGCAAGAGCCCTTAAAAAGGGGGGAGAATATATCATGTCGGACTTAACAAGAATGAGTATGAAGGAAAAGGACAATTATAAGAGGGATCCTCCCGGAGTATCATACTACCCATGAGATCATTTGAACATTCGAGGATGAATGTTCTAAAGGGGGAGGATGTTATATCCGTATTTTTATACATTCGGAAATTCGAGGAAGTCGTGGCAAGTTAAGGACAAGATCATTTTTACGAGTTATTTTAATGCACAAGTTGGTTATGAATATCGATTATGAATATTGGTATTATGGAAATGCTGAGAAAGGCTAAGGGCAAGAAGATAAATTCGCAAAATGGGTCGTGGAAATAATGCGGAAGGTTAGGGACAAAATGGTAATATTGAGGAATGTCGAGGGGTAAAACGGGAATTTCACACGAGTTTCATGAAAGTTCCAAGGGGGGCATATTGGTCATGTGACAAAAAAAAAAAAAAAATAAGAAAGAAGAAAAAGAAGATGACAAAATAAGTCATCTTTATTTGGGAAAAATTCAAGAAAAAGAAAAAGAAAAAAATCTAGACAAGTGTAGAGAGGGGCATGTGCCCCTCACATGCTTGTGAAGACTATATATATATATGCTCATTCATCTTCTAACATAAGAAAGACTTGGAAAAAAAAAAAAAAAAAGAGCAAGAACAAGCATAGGCCATTCGGCCAAGCTCTTTAATTTTTGCCCCTTGAGATTTTGTTCCAAAAATTATTTCTTCTAGTATTCCTACTAATTTGAAGGCCCTCTTCAACATGGTATAGTTATTGAAGCAAGAACCTCTCTCTTTGATGCAAGTTGACAACTTTAGTTAAGTGAGGAAGTCGAAGGAAAAGGTAAGATTTCATCCCCTTTTATATGTTATGAAGGTTTTGTTTATGTTGTAGTATGTAGAAATGGATAGAATTCATGAGAATATGGAAGTTTGCAAGGTGGGTGTGTATGTGTGCATGTGGCCGTGTGTGTGTATTAGTGTGTAAGTGAGATGAGTTGAATTTTATGTTGTATTCTAGTTGTGGTTGTGGTGGAATTCATATTGGAAATGAAAGTTGAATGAATTTGGTTGAAGTTGGAAATGTAGGTGTTGGCCGTGTGGTGTATGGAATTGGAACGGAAATGGATTAATTTTGTTTAGTATGTTAGTTGTGTGTTGTGATCCTTGCAATGTAAATAAAGGTAAAATGATGTAAGTTTGCATTGAATTTTGTATGATTATAAATTTGTTCGATTTGAAGGCTACGAAAGAATATTTCGAAAATTTTGCTATGTATTTTATCCTATTTGTTTTAAAAGTACGGAGTGATTTTGTATGCGATAAGAGTCTGAGGGTTCGCTCGGCCCTAGGTAAGGGTCGGGTGCCCATCACACCCTAATAAGGTTAGGGTGTGACAAAGTGGTATCAGACGAGTCTGTCCCGTGGG
>NW_026716390.1:0-17730 GCF_029784015.1 Lycium ferocissimum
ATTCATAGGCTACTTGGCCCACCTTGCGGACAATCTTATAAGGTCCAATGTATCGAGGACTCAACTTTCCTTTCTGTTATACCCCGTATTTTTATACGACGGATTATTCGTAAGCTAATCAGCATAAGTCTAAGGACAAGTCTATTTTGGGATACGAGGTATAGACTTTTTGTCACGACCCAACCCCGTAGGCCGTGACTAGCGTCCGAATCGGACACCCGTACGCACTAGACACTCAGAATTAGCATACTAACTCGCATAATTACACATAATCACATATAGCCTCGCGATTATCACAAAATAGTCAACATATGTAACATAAGCCGGCTGGCCGTCATAATGTACGAGAATCTCGAAATATGCACAAAGGCAAGCCGACTAGGCTGCCGTGGCGGGTGGACCGCCCAATACATATAACACACACACATAGCTGTACAGATATAGCCATACCCACAGACATGTCCACAGACCTCTAAACAGAGTAACGACATCATATGACGGGACAGGGCCCCGTCGTACCCCTGAATAAATATATACATATGCATCAGAAAAGTATATATACCAAAATATAGGCTCCGGACGAAGGAGCACTCCCAGAAAGCAGAATAGGTGTCCTAAGTGGGTGGATCACCAAGCTGAGCGTCTGTACCTGCGGGCATGAAACGCAGCCCCCGAAGAAAAGGGGGTCAGTACGGAATATGTACTGAGTATGTAAAGCAAGGAATATAGTAACAGAATCGTAATCAAACAGAATATACAGAAAATAAGTACAATATGCAAAATGTCAAAACATTTAGTTTAAAAACATAAATCATGCATGGGCTCTTAGAACGATGGTCGCCCGCCTGTCAATGGCGCCATACCACAGCATCACACCAGAAAGTTTCATATCTCCGTAACCCGACATATCCCCGTAACACATCATAGCCAACCATAACACCATACACAGCATAACACCAAATATAAACGGAACCCGGCCCTCTGAGGAGGAGCTCGGCGAACCGTAACACAGCATCACACCGGAATATACCATAATGCGCACGAAATATAACCGGCCCGGGATCTGGTGAACGAGGTAATAACCATAAGCACGAGCGGAGTCGTGAGCAACCATATGCATAAAATCATAATCATAACTCATTAAATAAGTAAGAAATCCATATGCGGGAGTCAAAGTGAAAATGGTATAAAAAATTTCCCGAAGGTCATTAAGGATAAGCATAGAAAAGCCGCGGGCCCCACGGACGGGTGCCGACCCCATCCGAGCCCGGCTACGAGAGTTAGGGGAATGTTATGTCTTATGAAGTTACCTATTATGTTTCGGGGCGATCCGAGCTCATCTACAAAAGTTACGAGCGTTTGAAGTTCGGAACCTTTTTTGTGGCAAAATTCTTTATAAGACTTTTGAAATTCAACCTTTTGAAAACATAAGAACCTTAGTTTGGTTACATTAAAGAGTAAGCCTTTAAGAATGAATAAGGTACATATCTAAGCTCGGATCCTAAGAGCGGATATACCCCGAGGCTCGGGTCATAGCCTAGTAGCACTAAGACATGCCAAAGAAAAGAAAGTGACGCCTTACATACCTCGTCCGCTCTCAAGCTCAGTCAAGCCTCAAATTTCGGGCGCTCCAAGATCTACATTACGCCAATATACCAAACATTAACCATAAGCATTTAAACATTCAATTCCAAACGAACATTAAATTCTACAGAAATTTCGGCAGCATTTCCCCTGTAAATACAACCCCCCCGAGAATTCAACTCGGCCAAATTCAACAACAACCAAGCTACAACATCAATAATCAATTCAAAATACATTCTAACATTAATAGCTCTTTCTACATAACTTCACAACATTCATAATATTCCAATATACTTACTTCAACCACTTACATTCAAACTAATATCAACGTTTATACATTCGATTACTAATCCAAAACCATTCAAACAATATTCAAGAACGTTTTAAACAGTTCACACAATTTTCCAAACAACCCAAACAAGGCTCCAACTCACCCGAATTCCTTCCCAAACCCGAGAACAACACCAAACACATTCTTCTCTTCCAACTTCATAATTTACACCATTAATCCGCACATTAACAATGCAATTCTCATAAATACAAAAATTACATAAAATTCACATTAACTCCCAAATCAACCCATAACCAACACAACATCACTTTGAGTCATTAAACTTGCGTTTTTCATCATGAAATCCATAACGACGACAACTAAAACGCTAACGACAATTTGTTCATTCTCAACACACAAAGAGGGAACATTTTCGGCCAACACCATACAAACACCCATAGATGATTTTCATTCTTTTCTTCACACTACAACAACCAAACATGCTAACTAAAATTAATTCATTGCCTTTAACACAATACACACACACACGGTCAAACCCATATACACGGCCTCAACTTCAACTTGATATCTATCATGAATTTCTTCCTTTTTAGCATGCTACAACACATATAAACCATTCATAACACATAAAACAAGATTAAAACTCACCTTTCTTCTTCAACTTCTCTACTTGCCTAAAGTGGTGGATAGAGAAAACAAGCAATCTAACGCTTCCAACAACACTTCCACGTTAACGAGCACCCTTCAATTAGCAAGTTTGCTTGAAGAAATTATTTTTTTGATGGCTTAAAATTGGTCTTGAATTTCCAAGTGCTTGGCCGAATAGGCCCTTTTTTTCTTCTCCAAGTTTTTTCTTGATTTTTCTAGAATGAATTTGTTGAACAAGATGACTAAGTCATCTTTTAAATATTTAACATTCACCATCCATGTGGCCATGGCCCACACCAAGGTGGCCGGCCACATGGTGCCATATTTTTCTTCTTTTTTTTTTTTTGAATTTTCCACTTTCCAAAAATAGCATACTTACTAAAAATGGAATATGACTCCAATATTTCCTTAACATTTTCATGCCATTAAAATCATACACAACTTAAGCCTTTAAAACAAACTAAATTCTCTCGGGATAGCCTTGCCCCTAACTTATCGTAGTTTACTCATGTTGTCCCGTTGTTCAAAATACGGGATATAACATCCTCCCCCCCCTTTAGAACATTCGTCCTCGAATGTTAAACTAACCTTACGGGCCTTACAAACAATTCGGGGAGTTCTTTTGTAGCTATTACACACAATTCATCCATTGATCAACATAATCAAGTAAAGAATTTAGATTACCTGTGGGCACCGGAAATAAGTGAGGATACTTCTTCTTCATCTGCTCCTCAGCTTCCCAGGTCATTTCCTCCCGATTATTATTCCGCCACAGCACCTTAACAGAGGCCACATCCTTGTTCCGCAACCTTCTTATCTGACGATCCAATATAGCTATAGGCTGCTCTTCGTAAGATAGTTCCTCCGTGACCTGGATATCATCTACAGGAAAGATTCTGGAAGGGTCACCAATGCATTTACGGAGCATAGAAACGTGGAATACCGGATGCACTGCTCCCAAATCCGCTGGCAGATCCAATTCATAAGCAACTTTACCTATTCTTCGAATAATCTGATAAGGCCCAATATATCTCGGACTGAGCTTCCCTTTCTTGCCAAATCTCATAACACCCTTCATAGGTGATACCTTCAGGAATACCCAATCACCAACCTGAAATTCTAAGTGCCGACGTCGATTATCTGCATACGATTTATGTCGACTCTGGGCCGCTAATAATCTTTCCCGAATAAGCTTCACCTTGTCTACCGCTTGCTGGATCCTGTCTGGACCAATTAATTTAGTTTCTCCGACATCGAACCAGCCAATTGGTGACCTGCATTTTCTGCCATACAGCGCCTCGTACGGTGCCATCTGGATACTGGAGTGGTAGCTATTATTATAAGCAAATTCAATCAATGGCAGATGATCATCCCAGCTACCTCTGAAATCAATAACACAGGCCCGTAACATATCTTCTAGCATCTGGATAGTACGCTCGGCCTGTCCATCGGACTGAGGATGAAATGTTGTACTAAGACTCACCTGGGTCCCCAATCCTTCCTGAAATGATCTCCAGAAATTAGCTGTAAACTGGGCACCTCTGTCGGAGATGATAGATATGGGAACTCCGTGAAGTCTTACTATCTCCTTAATATATAATCTGGCATAATCCTCAGCCGAATAAGTGGTCCTAACTGGAAGAAAATGGGCTGATTTTGTCAGCCTGTCAACGATAACCCAGATAGAATCATATCTCCGTGGAGTGCGAGACAAACCTGTAATGAAGTCCATATTAATTATCTCCCACTTCCAAGCCGGAATCTCCATCTCCTGCAATAGTCCACCGGGCTTCTGGTGCTCGATCTTGACCGCGGCAATTTGGGCACCGAGCAACGAGCTCTGCTACGTCCTTTTTCATACCATCCCACCAGTACAGACATCTGAGGTCGTGATACATTTTGGTAGCTCCCGGATGAACAGAATAACGGGCATAATGTGCCTCGCCCATAACCTGTCGCCGTAGCCCTGCAACCTCAGGTACGCATAACCTGCCCCTGTGTAATAATACTCCATCCGGTGAAATCTCGAATGGAGTCTTCTCTTTTTCACGGGCTGTGTCTCTGTACTGCACCAGAACAGGATCTTCATATTGGCGGCGCTTTATTTCTTCCAGAATAGAAGATTCAGCAACCTCTCGGACAGAAATCCCAGTATCCCCAGATTCGGCCAAACGGACTCCTAGACTCGCCAGCTGATGAATTTCACGAACCATTTCTTTCTTTTCTGATGGCACGTCCACTAGGCTGCCCATAGATTTACGACTGAGAGCATCGGCTACCACATTGGCTTTCCCAGGATGGTATAGAATATCAACATCATAATCTTTCAGCAACTCTAACCACCTTCTCTGCCGCAGATTCGACTCTCCTTCTGCTTAAAAATATATTGGAGGCTTTTATGATCTGTGTAGATATCAACATGAACCCCATATAAATAATGTCTCCATATCTTCAGGGCATGAATTACCGTTGCGAGCTCCAGATCATGAGTGGGATAATTCTTTTCGTGCTTCTTGAGCTGCCGGGAGGCATAGGCTATCACTCTGCCGTGCTGCATTAATACACAACCCAGTCCAACACCGAAAGCATCACAATAAATAACATACCCGTCCGGTCCTTCAGGAAGTGTCAGAACTGGAGCTGTAGTCAATTTCTCCTTCAGCAACTGGAAGCTTCGTTCGCAAGCATCAGTCCACTGGAACTTGGCTCTGTTATATCCCGTATTTTGCACGTTGGAATATTTTAAGTTGGATTGCGACAAATTGTGGATAAGACTTTTAATTTCCGATTTTGTTTTTGTTTTAATGCACAAGTTGCATATTCATCTTTTCATTGGTATGGAGTGTTAAGGGTAAATTTGGAATAAGGAAAAGTTTGGGATGTTGAATAAGCTATACAGATTGTATGGAGTTTTGGACATATCCAGTATGCAAATAAAGAGATCGGTATATAAAAGTTTTAGGTCTCGAAATAATTTCCGCGGATGAACGAAGGATCGCTACAAGAGGGTCGGGCGCTACAAGATCGCTACTGATCTGCTACAGTGACTTCGGGCAGCTTTATAAAGGGGCTTAACCCCTCATTTTCAGCCAAAAAAATCAGACCAAAATCATCCCAAATATTCTAGAAAATTCCCCAACCTTTCACCACTAACTTTTAGCCCGAAACCAGGTATAATTCCCAAATTCCGGTCCAGACAGCGTATAGTTGCGACTTCAAAACTGCGTATTGAGGCTTTGTGGCTTAAGTTCAAGGGGGAGGAGTAAATATATAGCATTATTATCGAGGGAAAGGTATGAATCTCTTTCTATTTGTGTTAATATTGGTTTATTTACGGAGAAGGAGCTGTAAAATCGTTATAAAATGGTTCTGTGATGGAAATATGAGACAAACACCATATGGAATGTTTATGAAGTATTTTGAAGTTGGAAATATTATGGTTAATGTTATGTTGGTTATGGGATGATTTGGAAGTTTATGCGAATTTTATGTAATTTTTATACTTATGAGAATTGCCTTGTTAATGTGCGAATTAATGGTGCAAATTATGAATTTGGAAGGGAAGAATGTGTTTGGTGTTGTTCTCGGGTTTGGAGACAATTTCGGGTGAGTTGGGATATGGTTTTGGTTGTTTGGAAAAATTGTGTGAATTGTTTAAAGCGTTCTTGAATATTGTCCGTATGGTTTTGGATTAATAATCGAATGTATAAACGTTGATATTGGTTTGAATGTGAGTGTGGGAAGTAAGTATGTCGGAATATTATGAATGCTGTGAAGTTATGTAAAAAGAGCTACTAATGTTAGAAATGCATTTTGAATTGATTGTTGATGTTGTAGTTTGATTGTTGGTATTGTTGTTGATGATTTGGCCGAGTTGAAATCTCGGGGTTGGTGTATTTACGGGGAAATGCCCAATTTTCGAGAATTTGGTATTCGTTTGGAATCGGGTTCCTAAATGCTCTTAGCTAATATTTGATTCTTAATGGCATATTGTAGAGCTTGGGAAGTTCGCGACGTAAGATTGGATTAGCTTCGAGAATAGACGAGGTATGTGAAGCTTACCCTTCTTTTCTTTTGGCATGTCTTAGACGGGATTAAGGTATGACATGATTTGTGCCTCGGGGTAACTCCATTCTTAAGTTTCGAGTATGTTTGTGATTCGTATTTGCTTTTGATGTTGGTATCCTTAGTATGGTCGGGCTATGGTTCGTATGTCTTTGATATGAGTGAGTTTGAAATGTTGTGTAAACGATTCTTATATGTTTCTTGATATTCGTATCCTTAATGCGGTCGAGTTATGATCCTTACGTCTTTTGTATGATTAAATTTCTAAGGTTGCAAAAGAGTTATATTTTCAAAAGAGTTTTGTTTTCAAAAAAGATACGTTCCTAAACGATTTCGAAACTACGAACGACCGTAACTTTCAAGAGAGAGCTCGGATCGCTTTGATTTCTTCGCAAATGATTTCATGACGAGTAAGGACTTAAATTTTTATAGGCGGGCCCGGATTGGGTTGACGCTCGTCCGTGGGTCCCGCGACTTTTCTATGTTGGTTTTAAATGACCTATTTTTTAAAAAGGGACTTAATACGACCACTTTTTCGATCCCAAGCATGATTATTTATTTATCTGTCGAGTTGGAAATAAGGATTTTATGCCTATGATTTTGATACGCAACTATGGTTTTTGAAGTTCGGTTTGATATGCTTCCGAGAGAGATTCGGAAGAAAACCCGATTTGACTTCGTTTTGGTTTGAACTAATAGTTCGCTTTGGTTATTCGGTTGAGTTTGAAATGATGATTTGTATGATTATGGTTACTTACGATCTGCTCGTGCGTTCTGTTATTACCTCTTTCACCGGATCCCGGGCCGGTATGTGATCGTGCGCACCATAATATACTCCGGTGTCATGCTGTGTTATGGTTCACCGAGCCCCTCGCTAGAGGGACGGGTTCCATTTATATTTGGTGTTATGCTGTGTTTGGCGTTATGATGTGTGACGGGGATACGGAGATTTGAAACTTCTGGTGTTATGCTGTGTTGTGGCGCCAGATAGGGTGGCGACCACGTTCTATCCGCCGGGTCCCACTATGGACCGTATATGATATGTGATGATGTATGATGATATGATGAGTCTGTTTACCGATGGTGGGGCAAACCCAGTGGTGGGGCAAACCCAATGATGAGGCAAAATTCCACATTGGTTTAGGCAAATCCCACATTGGTTTAAGCAAATCTCACATTGGTTTAGGCAAATCCCACATCGGTTAATGTTATCTCGTATGACAGGATATGATGTGTACGGTATGAGTATGATGATTATATGCGTATGTCACCCAGTCCCATTATGGGCCGGATACGATTTGTGTTTCAGATACAAGCCTTTGGTATTCTGGTTATTGTGCTCACTTTACTCGTACTCCTTACTTCGGTTATGATCTCGCTTTCTGTATGTTATGCTTTACATGCTCAGTACATATTCCGTACTGACCCCTTTCTTCGGGGGCTGCGTTTCATGCCACGCAGGTACCCACGGATGAGTAGGTGATGTTAGCAGAAGATGTTCCAGCTGGATTGGCGAGTTCCATTTCTTCCGGAATGCTGCCGCGTCCGAGTGCTTGTATGGTATCTGAGATGTTAATAGAGACTTTGCAGACAGTGTCGAGTGTATGATATGTCGGGTCTGTTTGTAAGCGGCTATGTAAGCCGGTGTGTTTGTATGCATTACGCTACCGATGTGTTTGGCAAGCGGCTATATAAGCCGAAGTGCTGTTGTGCCTTATATTACAGTTTTCATACGATTGCAGATTTTATTTGATTTGAAAAAAAAAAAAACGAAAGGCATGTTTGTTTTCTGAAAAATTTTCAATACGTGCGTATGTTATGTTTTGTGGGCCCAGTATGGTTATGAGTATTACGATAGTCAGCGGGTTCGCTCGGCCCTAGGTAAGGGTCGGGTGCCCATCATACCCTATCGGAAATTAGGGTGTGACAGGCTCCCTTCTGAGTTAGCCTTGTTAAAGGCGCTGATATTGAAGCAAATTTCTCCATAAATCTTCTGTAATAACCAGCCAATCCCAGGAAACTATGTACCTCAGTAGGCGTCGTAGGTCTGGGCTAATTCTTCACTGCTTCGATCTTCTGGGTATCCACCCGGATGCCGTCAGCTCCAATAATATGTCCCAAGACTGCCACTGATGTCAGCTAGAATTCACATTTAGAAAATTTTGCATATAATTTCTGATGTCGAAGTACCCCAAGTACCGTCCTCAGAAGATCCGCGTGCTCTTCTTCTGACTGAGAATAGACCAGAATATCATCAATAAATACGATCACAAACATATCTAGGAACGGTCTGAATACCCAATTCATCAGATCCATGAATACCGCTGGAGCATTCGTTAGCCCAAAAGACATAACTCTGAATTCATAATGCCCATACCGGGTCCTGAATGTTGTCTTGGGAATATCTGCCTCCCGTACTCGCACCTGGTGGTAACCCGACCGCAGGTCTATCTTTGAGAAACATTTAGCTCCCTGCAACTGGTCAAACAAATCGTCAATCCTGGGGAAGGGGTATTTATTCTTTATAGTTACCTTATTCAGCTGTCGATAATCAATACACATCCACAGCGACCCGTCCTTCTTCCTCACAAATAATACCGGTGCTCCCCAGGGTGACGTGCTGGGTCGGATAAAGCCCTTCTCTAGTAAATCTCTCAGCTGCTCTTTTAATTCTTTTAATTCTGCCGGTGCCATTCTGTACGGAGGAATAGATATAGGCTGAGTGTCTGGCAGCAGATCTATCGTGAATTCTATCTCCCGTTCAGGAGGAAGACCTGGAAGCTCATCTGGGAATACATCTGGGAATTCATTAACCACTGGGACGGACTGAATAGTCGGTGTTTCAGCTTTTAGATCATGTACCCGAACCAGATGATAAATATAGCCCTTTCTGATCATTTTTCTTGCCTTGAGGTATGAAATAAACTTACCCCTCGGCGATGCTGTATTACCTGCCCACTCTATAACCGGTTCGCCTGGGAATTGGAAGCGGACTATTTTCTTTTGACAATCAACATTAGCATAACAAGAAGCCAGCCAGTCCATACCCATAATAACATCAAATTCGATCATATCTAGCTCTATCAAATCTGCCTTAGTGCAACGATCACAGACAATTATCGAACAATCTTTATATACCTGTCTGGCTATAATAGAATCCCCTACCGGAGTGGCTACCTCAAATGGTTCTATTGGTTCAGATTCTATCCCAATTTTATTAGCAACAAGAGGGGAAATATATGATAAAGTAGAGCCGGGATCTATCAATGCATATACAGCTCGAGAGAAAACCAATAATGTACCTGTAACCACGTTAGGCGACGCCTCCTGGTCCTGACGGCTGGCTAAAGCATATATGCGGTTCGAAGGACCGCTAGAACCGGCTGCTCCGCCACGGCCTCTACCGCGGCTGCCGGTGCCGGCATACCTCGCCCCGCAGGGCGCATGGCTGCGATGATGAAGATGAACCGGCACCTCGAACACTGCCAGTCGCGCCGCACCACCTGCACTACCCCCACGCGGGCAATCTCTCATAAGGTGGCCCTGACGGCCACAAATAAAGCAAGCACCTGTAGCCCGATAGCACTCTCCAGGGTGGTGTCTCCCACAGTGGGAACACGGAGGTCTGGGTGGCCTCAACTGACCGGTACCTCTGCCCGTCTGTGAGCCTGAAGCCCTGGAGCTCTGACCCGCTCCTGAATATCCGGCACTGTCGGGTCTCCTGCCTGTAACCTGTGGGGGTGTACTCCGGGCTGGCTGGGAGGAATATCTGTTGTGCTGCTGCTGAGGCTGTCTGCCTCGAGAATCTCCAGAATACCCGGCTGACCTAGCCCTCTTGGGCTGGCTCCTGTCATAACTCCTGTCGGGCTGGCGCCCCCTGTGTCGCTCCTCCATGCCCTGGGCGTAAGCCTGTACCCGTGCAATGTCCATGCCGGGCTGAGAAGCCATCGCCATACAGCTGTCAATCAAATAAGTATCCAGCCCCATCACATACTGGTGCACTCGATCAGCCATGTCAGCCACAATATGAGGAGCGTATCTGGCCAAGGAATCAAACTCCAGGCTGTACTCCCGGACACTCCTACCGCCCTGCCTCAAATGTAAGAATCTGTGAACCCTAGCTTGTCTAGTCTCTGGGGGTAGAAAATGGCCAAAAAAGGCCTCCACGAACTCGTCCCATACGGTGGAGGAGCACCCTCACCCTACGGACAGCTCCCATGACTCATACCAATTGGTCGCTATGTCGTGCAGCCGATAAGACGCCAACTCTACCGACTCGGTCTCGGAAGCCCTGACAAGCCGCGGCGTATGCCGCATCCGTGCGATAAACTCGAGGGTCTTCCTCGGGCTTTGACCGAAGAACTGCGGCGGATTACGGGTCAAGAAATAGCGAGCCCTCGGCCCACCGGCGTCACGTCCGCCCGCATAATCATCTCCGATCCCCTGTCTCGGACCTGCCCCGCTACCGTCCGGTCAATAGGCCGAACGGCGTCCCTCATAGCCCCCGTCCTCCGCCCCGGGCCGAGGGCCGGAGGCTCGGGCACTCGAACCTCGGGGGCGGGCGGTGGAGCCGCCTCGTCCCGCGCCGGCGCCGCCCCGTGCCCCTCGAAGGTGATGGGGTGGCGGAACCGGCCGACCGGGGCACAATCTCCGGCTCGGGGCGAGCATGGGCCACGGTAACTCTGCGGGCCCGGTCTCTCTCTCCCGTAGCGATGACTTGCCCTTCGGGCGCCTGTCGCCTTTCTCGGAGGCATCGCTGAAAACATAACAATTCGTCAGAACAGAATCATCCTAATAATACAGCTCTGTCGCACGATCTAAGATCAGAAAGAAAGACAGCATCCTAAATGTCCTGTAGCCTTCGGTTTATAGATGTGGTGCACAACACACCGATAAACAGGACTCTACTAGACACGGTATGTAGACATTCCGAGGACGAACCGCTCTGATACCACTTTTGTCACGACCCAACCCCGTAGGCCTTGACTAGCGTCCGAATCGGACACCCGTACGCACTAGACACTCAGAATTAGCATACTAACTCGCATAATTACACATAATCACATATAGCCTCAGATTATCACAAAATAGTCAACATATGTAACATAAGCCGGCTAGGCTGTCATAATGTACAGAATCTCGAAATATGCACAAAGGCAAGCCGACTAGGCTGCCGTGGCAAGGTGGACCGCCCCAATACATATAACACACACACATCTGTGCGTATATATAGCCATACCCACAGACATGTCCACAGACCTCTAAACAGAGTAACGACATCATATGACGGGACAGGGCCCCGTCGTACCCCTGAATAAATATATACATATGCATCAGAAAAGTATATATACCATAATATAGGCTCCGGACGAAGGAGCACTCCCGACGAGAATAGGTGTCCTAAGTGGGTGGATCACCAAGCCGAGCGTCACGTAGCCTGCGGGCATGAAACGACCCCGAAGAAAAGGGGTCGATGCGGAATATGTACTGAGTATGTAAAGCAAGGAATATAGTAACAGAATCGTAATCAAACAGAATATACAGAAAATAAGTACAATATGCAAAATGTCAAAACATTTAGTTTAAAAACATAAATCATGCATGGGCTCTTAGAACGATGGTCGCCCGCCTGTCAATGGCGCCATACCACAGCATCACACCAGAAAGTTTCATATCTCCGTAACCCGACATATCCCCGTAACACATCATAGCCAACCATAACACCATACACAGCATAACACCAAATATAAACGGAACCCGGCCCTCTGAGGAGGAGCTCGGCGAACCGTAACACAGCATCACACCGGAATATATCATAATGCGCACGAAATATAACCGTCTCGGGATCCGGTGAACGAGGTAATAACCATAAGCACGAGCGGAGTCGTGAGCAACCATATGCATAAAATCATAATCATAACTCATTAAATAAGTAAGAAATCCATATGCGGGAGTCAAAGTGAAAATGGTATTAAATTTTTCCCGAAGGTCATTAAGGATAAGCATAAAAAAGCCGCGGGCCCCACGGACGGGTGCCGACCCCATCCGAGCCCGGCTACGAGAGTTAGGGGAATGTTATGTCTTATGAAGTTACCTATTATGTTTCGGGGCGATCCGAGCTCATCTACAAAAGTTACGAGCGTTTGAAGTTCGGAACCTTTTAGTAGCAAAATTCTTTATAAGACTTTTGAAATTCAATCTTTTGAAAATATAAGAACCTTAGTTTGGTTACATTAAAGAGTAAGCCTTTAAGAATGAATAAGGTACATATCTAAGCTCGGATCCTAAGAGCGGAATTACCCCGAGGCTCGGGTCATAGCCTAGTAGCACTAAGACATGCCAAAGAAAAGAAAGTGACGCCTTACATACCTCGTCCTCTCTCAAGCTAAGTCAAGCCTCAAATCTCGGGCGCTCCAAGATCTACATTACGCCAATATACCAAACATTAACCATAAGCATTTAAACATTCAATTCCAAACGAACATTAAATTCTAAGAAATTTCGTAAGCATTTCCCGTAAATACAACCCCCGAG
The DNA here is from genome assembly GCF_029784015.1 of Lycium ferocissimum. Classification (NCBI taxonomy): domain Eukaryota; kingdom Viridiplantae; phylum Streptophyta; class Magnoliopsida; order Solanales; family Solanaceae; genus Lycium; species Lycium ferocissimum. The sequence continues at coordinate 13,124 of NW_026716390.1, forward strand.
AATTCAACTCGGCCAAATTCAACAACAACCAAACCAACAACCAAGCTACAACATCAATAATCAATTCAAAATACATTCTAACATTAATAGCTCTTTCTACATAACTTCACAACATTCATAATATTCCAATATACTTACTTCAACCACTTACATTCAAACCAATATCAACGTTTATACGTTCGATTACTAATCCAAGACCATTCAATCAACATTCAAGAACGTTTTTAAACAGTTCACACAATTTTTCAAACAACCCAAACAAGGCTCCAACTCACCCGAATTCCTTCCCAAACCCGAGAACAACACCAAACACATTCTTCTCTTCCAACTTCATAATTTACACCATTAATCCTCACATTAACAATGCAATTCTCATAAATACAAAAATTACATAAAATTCACATTAACTTCCAAATCAACCCATAACCAACACAACATCACTTTGAGTCATTAAACTTGCATTTTTCATCATGAAATCCATAACGACGACAACTAAAACGCTAACGACAATTTGTTCATTCTCAACACACAAAGAGGGAACATTTTCGGCCAACACCATACAAACACCCATAGATGATTTTCATTCTTTTCTTCACACTACAACAACCAAAACATGCTAACTAAAATTAATTCATTGCCTTTAACACAATACATACACACACACACGGTCAAACCCATATACACGGCCTCAACTTCAACTTGATATCTATCATGAATTTCTTCCTTTTAGCATGCTACAACACATATAAACCATTCATAACACATAAAACAAGATTAAAACTCACCTTTCTTCTTCAACTTCTCTACTTGCCTAAAGTGGTGGATAGAGAAAACAAGCAATCTAACGCTTCCAACAACACTTCCACGTTAACGAGCACCATTCAATTAGCAATTTTGCTTGAAGAAATTATTTTTTTGATGGCTTAAAATTGGTCTTGAATTTCCAAGAGCTTGGCCGAATAGGCCCTTTTTTTCTCCTCCAAGTTTTTTCTTGATTTTTCTAGAATGAATTTGTTGAACAAGATGACTAAGTCATCTTTTAAATATTTAACATTCACCATCCATGTGGACATGGCCCACACCAAGGTGGCCGGCCACATGGTGCCATATTTTTTTTTTTTGAATTTTCCACTTTCCAAAAATAGCATACTTACTAAAAATGGAATATGACTCCAATATTTCCTTAACATTTTCATGCCATTAAAATCATACACAACTTAAGCCTTTAAAACAAACAAAAGTCTCTCGGGATAGCCTTGCCCCTAACTTATCGTAATTTACTCATGTTGTCCCGTTGTTCAAAATACGGGATATAACACTTTTAACCTCCGATTTTGTTTTAATGCACAAGTTGCTTATAAATTTTATTTGGTATAGAAATATTAATGGATATTAGGGATTAATTAACCATGATTAGATTATTAAGTGGGATTAAAAAAAATTAATTAGTCACTAATTAGCCATTAGTGGCCGTGTGGGCCCCACCCATGGCATGGCCAAATTTGATTGGCTCAAGCAATGAGTGGGACACATGTCCAGCCCATGGACATCCTATATATAGTAAATTTATGACTCATTCATCAACCATCCACTTCATTTGTTCATTCACAACTTGAGAGATTAAGAGATAGAAAAAAAAAAAAGGCTCTCGGCCATGGCTGAACTTTGAGGGAGTTTTCAAGCTTTGATCCTAATTGATTTTCAAGGTGTTCTAGCTGGATTGGAAGGAAAATTGTGATGTGAAAGTGTTCATTAAGGCAACAAGAACAAGTGTTATTTCAAATTGCAAATTCCAGCCGATTGAGGGGTTAAGTGCTAAGGTAAGGTTTAATTTTCTTTTGCATGTATTAAGGGTGGTTTTGAACGTGTTTTAGTGTGTAAAAATGAATGAAATTCATGGAACTATGTATGTTGGTGTTGAGGCCGTGTAGGGGCTGCTTTGTGTAGGAAGGATGAACTAATCTTACTTAGTATTTTGGTTGTTGTTGTTGTGGATTTTATGATGAGAATGAAGGGTTTAATGGTTCAAGTTGGAGTTGTAATCGTTTTGGGCTGTTGTGTATGAAAGCTAATATGATGTTAATATAGTTTCTTGCATTTATGTGAATGATGTTGTTAACGTGTGGTTGTTGGTATAGTTCATGAATTTGGAAGAAAAGAATGTGTTGTTGTTATTCTTGTTGAACTTGGAAGATTATATGTTGTATTGTGTGTTGGTTGGGCTGTTTTGGAGTGTTATACGGGCTGTCCGGAGTATTCTCGAGTCTTGTTTGAATAGTCTCGGATTGATACTTGAATGTATGATTAGTGATGTTGTCTTGATTGTATGTAGTTGGCTTGAATATAAGAAAAAACGTCATCTAATTATCTAGAAAGGAATTATTAACGTTAGGATACGTTTTGAATCCCTTCGTAGTTTAATCGTAGTTCTTGACGTCTTAATGTAGGTTGAGACACTATTGGGCAGCGTATACGTATTGTGTTGCGAGTAAACGCTAAAGGTATGTAAAGCCTATCCCTTCTTTCTTTTGGCATGTCCTAGATGTAAATAAGATACGATATGAGCTTTGGGGTAACTCTATTCAGAAGTTCCGAGCATGTTTATGATTCTTATTCACTTCTTGATGTTAGAATTCTTAATATAGCTAAGCTACTGCCCTCGAGTTTTCTATATGATTGGATAGTAAACGATGCGTAAAAGTTCCTATTCTTGAAAGACTTCATAATGACTAATGACCATAACTTTCATAAGCTGTTTCGTATCAATTTGATACATGTCTATGATCCCTGAGGCTTTATTTTGATATAGTTCATAATTATTTTCAAAGAGTACTGAGTATGACTATCGTCCTGATACTCCAGCGTTGGTTAGTCTACTTATCTATTGAGTCTCAAAAGATGATTTATATGCATATGGTTACTCACTACTCTCTTTCGTGCATCATCGTTATTACATCTTTCACCGAGTCCCTCACTGTAGGCGGGTACGGCAGATATATATATTATGGTGTTATGCTTCGTGTTATGGTGTTATGCTTGTGTTACGGAGTTATGCCGTGTTATGGAGTTGTCTTTGGGTTCGAGTATCTTCGTGTTATGGCGCCAAAGACGGGGTGGCGACCATGTTCACCGAGTCCCATAATGGGCCGGATATGATATATGATATTGACATGCATGATTTGTATTTCAAAAGCTAGCATTTTGGTATTTTGGTTATTGTACTCGTTTTCTGTACTTCTCATTTCGGTTATGCTCCTGTTTACTGTATTTCATGCTTTATATACTCAGTACATATCTCGTACTGACCCCCTTTCTCCGGGGGCTGCGTTTTCCCGCCGAGGCGGTGATGCTCGCTTTGGTGACTATCAGCTTAGGATTTCTATTCAGCTGTCTTGGAGTGCTCCGTTGTTCCGGAGTCTAGACTTTGGCACAGATCTTCTGATATATGTATGTGTTGTTCAGGGGTACGGCGGGGCCCTGTCCCGTCATATGTTACTGTTGATACTCTTAGAGGTCTGTAGACATATGTGTCACGACCCAACCCCGTAGGCCGCGACTGGTGTCCTAGCTGGACACCCATACGTACCTACCTAACAGATCCGGCATGCCAAATAGCTAATTCCGATCAAACATACATAAATCCATGCAGATATAAGGTGCATCGCACGAACATACATATATGTATATACATACTGGAACCTGTACAGAAGCCGTTAGGGCTATTATATCAGACAAAGTCGCATATCTCACATACCTACCAGGACAGTGACAACCCATATCCCACAAACATGTCTACAGGCCTCTAACATACAGAACGGGAATCAGAAGACGGGACAGGGCCCCGTCGTACCCAAATGATCATATATACAGAACATACATACAACAGAAAATATATACCAAAAGTGTTAGCTCGATCAAAAGGAGCTCTCCAAATGCAGATCGATACCCTAAAGGCGGCGTAACCATGCGGCGCATGCGTACCGTGGCATGTAACACAGCCCCCGAGAAGTGTGGGGTCGCACGACGTTGTACCGAGTATGTAAAGCGAAATGTAACATACATAATCATAATCAGAATCGAATACGTAAAACCGTAACGGACAGAATCAGATCCATAGCTGAGTCAGACTTACAGAGCGTACAAACAGAATCGGACCAAAGGTACAGAGGGGGGGGGGTCAGACAGGCTCTCAGCCAGAAGCATAACTCAGAAGTATGACAGTATTGCAATCGAATCCGAATCGACGTACGTAAATGTGACGTACGAATCGTAGTCCGAATCGGACATGCGGACATGCATTACAGATCTTTATCCAAATCGTAGTTTCCGATCATGCATGCGTAGTCATAATCATATACGTACATACACATCATAAATCAGATCCGGCCCTTTAATAAGGGACGCGATATGAACCGGCCCTCGTAATACGGGACGCGGTGGACGAACGGGGAATCGGATCAAATGCCATCACGGCCGCCATCCCCATAATATCACATAATCAGATCATAATCCAAGGATCATTTCGGATACGATTCAGATCCGGCCCGCACAATCCAAGGACGCGGTGAACAATGCGGTGGAAGTGCACGAATTACGGGAAATTTGGC
>NW_026716391.1:0-17722 GCF_029784015.1 Lycium ferocissimum
TTTTCCCAACTATTCCAATAAGTTCCAAAAATTTCCAAATTCAAGCATTCCACTTAATTTTCATATTCTACCCAAAGCTTCTACAAATGCAACAATGCTTCCAAATCACATTGTTTCCCTTCCAAACTCATCAACAACAATCATAATTAACATTTAGAACTTTCATTCCATACTTTATATAAAAATCACATAAATTCACATAATGTCTCATAATTACATACAAGCGATTCCAATGCCAATTCAAGTCATTAAACCTTTATTTGCATTACTAAGATCACAACAACACAACTAACAAACTAATTGAACTTGAATTCATTTCTCTTCCATGTTAGCATGGCTCACGGCCAACATGCTTTTCTACACACACACACGCCATGCACACACACACCACACTTTCATAATTCTCATCTAATTCTAATCATTATAACATATAAACTCATCCCATAGCTTCAAACATAAAATTCATACCTTTTCTTCAAATTCCAACTTTCCACAAACGTCGCTCTTTTGCTAAACTAATTATATCACGTTGAAGAGCGTCTTGAGCTTGACAAGAATTCAACAAGAACAAGAATTTTGGATTGAGGTTGAAGACTTGGGAATTTTTTTCTCTCTTTCTCTCTATTCGGCCGAATGGCCTTGTCAATGGTTGCTCTCAATTTTTTTGTGTTGTATGATTTTTCTTGAAACTTCTAAGGATAGCAACACATATATATTTAATACACCCTTCATTAAGTTGTCACATGTTAATCACATGACAACTTAATTATGGGTTTGGGCCAAGAAGTATGGCCGGCCACCCCTATGGTTTGGGCCTCAATTTCCTTCATTTTTTTGAGCCCAATTGATTAAAATCTCGCGTTGTAATTTCCGAAACTAATTTTCCAAAATTCCAGCTTTGCCTTAGCCTTCTCCGATGTCTTGCGCCATTAGTTTTTCCATAAAACAACATGAACATGTTAACTAAATCAAAATATTGACTTATAACATACAAGTCACAATTATTTCAAGATTTCCGAATAGGCGAAAACACGGGATATAACAATCATAATAACATGCACGAGCAGAGTAGTGAGAGACTAATGCAATTTACCCATAAAACATTTGTCAAGACGTAGCATGGACATATGACGACAATTTAGGCAAAGTATGTTTAAGTAATTGAGCAATATGGAATCTGTCTCACAAAAGTGTTTCTACAATCGGATTCATAATTCACATACATATTAGGACATACTCGAGTCATTAGAACATCATTCTTTAATAACTATAATCATACGCCAAAGTTTCTTTTTAACGTCATGCCAAATAAGTCGAATAGGACATTCGGAGGAGATCTTGGGGCTAGTGGGCCCACCTCGGTCAAGTCGAGGTGGCATACGTAATTTTACAAACATTAGACCCTATGAAAGCATCCATGAAAGTTTCAGAGCAATCCGGGTTCGTTTGGGAAGGTTACGGAAGTTTTAACATCTTTCCAACAAACATATGGAAGATAGTTCAATTATGCTGAATGAATAGTACCAAAAATCAAACTCGGATTTAAAGTGACGAGTACCCCCAGACCGAATCAAGCCTAATACACCCAATACATACCAAGAGAAGGAAAGAGTGAGCTTTACATACCTTATGGGCATCCCACGCTCACTTAAACTCAAATCCCGATTCGCCCAGAAGCTACAAATGGTCACATTTACCAATTGTGAGTTATATATTCTAAGAATTCAACTTAAATTCATATTTGTCTATCGAAATTTCGGCAGCACCTCCCCTATACATATAGCATCACCGAGACTTAGCTCGGCCCAATATGTAAACAACAACAACTTGACAATCCAACAACACCAACAATTCATTACAAAATACATTATGACATACGAGTAGTCCTCTTTCCTACATAGTTCAACAACTTCCATTCCAACTTTCCGTTATCAACTAATACCAACATTATTCATATCCTTTAACTATTTCAAGGTTATTCAAACATATTTCAATAGCATTCCAAGCAACATTCATGAATTCAAGTATTCCCGCCGATTCCATATTCTATCCGAAACTCCTACAAATGCGGCAAAGCTACTAAGTCGCATTGTTTTCCTTTCAAACTCATCAACAACAACTATAATTCACATTTAGATTCTTACTTTCATAATTATATAAAAATCATATGAAAATCACATAATTTCCCATAATAACATACAACCAATTTCAATGCCATTTCGAATCGTTCAAGACTTATTTACGTCGTAAGCGTCATATGACGCAACTAACACGCTAAATAAATTTCATTTCATCTCTCCCCTTCTTCAACATGGCACACGGCTACCCACTCTCTCCACACACACACGCCATGCACACACACACCACAATTCCATACTTCTCATTCAATTCTAATCATTATAACATACAAACTTGTCCCATAACATAAAAACATAGAAATCTTACCTTTTTCTTCAATTTTCAACTTCCCGCAAACGTGGTTCTTTCACCAAACCAATTGTACCACGTTGAAGAGCGTCTTGAGCTTGTTAAGAATTCAAGAAGAACAAGATTTTTGGATTGAAGATTAAAGAGCTAGAATTTTTTTTTGTTTTTGTTTTCTTTTCTTGAACCTTCTAAGGATGATCACATATATATATACTCTCTTAATTAATTAAATGGTCACATGATCATCATGTGACATGGGCTTGGGCCAAGCTTTGTTGGCCGGCCACCCCATGAACATTGGGCCTCATTTCCTTTTAATTTTGTTGAGCCCAATTAGCTACAAATCTTGTTTTGTAATTTAAAACCAATTTCCGAAATTCCAATTTTGCCCTTGGCCTTCTCCGATGTCTTTGCGCCAATAATTTTTTTCCATGAACAACATAGATATGTTAATTAAGATCAAATATTGACTTATGACATACAAGTCACAATTATTTCAAAATTTTCGAATAGGCGAAAACACGGGATATAACAGGTGTAGTAATAGATCAGGACATGCATAGCTAAGGATACGAGTACTATAAGTGACCGGACTGTGAAAGGCCTAGTTATAAAACGATGAGCAACGGGGTAGAGCGGATGCTAGAAAATGACTAATATGATAAGAACAAGTAGGGATGAATGAAATACATTTTGTAAAAGAGAAAGAGGTTATGCAGAAGCGATGCTTTCCGAACGATACAAGTGTAGCATAAGATTCCTCGTGTGCAGGATAAAAGATAGATATAAAAGGGAGAAATGATAAGGGGATTCTAACGGAAGCACCCAAGATAGACGTAATTAATTGAGTACAAGTATGGAACGAAAGAGGAATATATAGTTATGAACTTAAAAGTGTAGAACGACGACATGGTGATAAGATAAGACCATTATTAAGACGAACTTGATATGTTTTCGAGTAAGTTAGAAGCCAGTGTTGGGTACACAACAAGGGTGAAAAGACATAAGGCATAAGGGGGTACTGCGTGCACACGACTTCACCTCAAAAATAGTGGAATTCTTAAGGGACAAAGATGGTAGGCTGAGGAACAAATGGTGTATTATAAACTCATCAAAGGAAATGGATGATATAGGTTAGGATAAAGATAATATTTCAAGAGAACTTTGGACACTTATCGTCGGAATATAAGTGCTGTCTAATTGAGATTGGAACGACTACAAGTACTAATTAACTATTGATTGGAATGAGTGGAATGTGGCCTCGGATGAGTTGTTACGTTGGTCGCATTACTCGAGTACAGATTATCAGATGAAATTTTGTACTATAAATATAGAAAGGTTCTCGTCGCTTCGTGATGTTGTTAAGGTTTCGTACGTGGATAATCAAAGTCATACATCATAAGGAAAAGACATGGATAAGGTACAGTATACCAAGTGAATTGGAAAAAGGATCAAAATGAATTTGAAATCGGGAAATAGGGACATAGAGCGAATATAAACGGATAACGGTATAAGTACACCCCAAGGGGAAGCGGGTGCGAAATGCAAGTGTAAGATAGAGATAATTGACATTGTAATTGTCACGACCCAACCCGTGGCCGTGACTAGTGCCGAGCCGGACACTATATATACACACACATTAGCTATAATCGTCCACAACTAGCATAATAAAGAACTTATATATAGAAAGGCATGACGTCGTCTCAAAACTGTCGCATATATATACATATCACAATAACCTGTCTCCTGAGGAGTTACAACTTTCAACAGATAACATCGTACATAAGCCGGCGAGGCTATCATAAATACGCGGGAACGCCCCAACTATATACAAGCGAGCCGACAAGGCCGCCACTACACACTGATCCCGAAACATATATACATACGCAAGCCGACAATGCGCCCACTATGAACGGGAACGTCCCAAAACATAAGTCATATATACACGACTACAGCAACTATATACAGACCCACACATGTGTCTACAGACCTCTAAGAATAATGACAGTATCATATGACGGGACGGGCCCCACCGTGCCCCGGCTAAGCATGCATATACACAAAAGGATACATACCAAAAATATAGGCTCCGGAACAAGGGAGCACTCCGAGATAGCGTAATAGGTATCCTAAGGGCGGCGGATCACCAAAACGAGCGTCCGTACACTCGCGGGCATGAAACGCAGCCCCCCCGAAGAAAGGGGTCGATACGAAATATGTGCGAGTATATAAAGCATGAAATGCGTATAAACGGGATTATAACCGAAATAAGGAGTACGGAAAATGAGTACAATAACGAATACCAAAATGCTTGCTTTTGAAACACAAATCATGCATGTTAATATCATATATCATATCCGACCCTAATTATAGGACTCGGTGAACATGGTCGCCACCCCGTCTTTGGCTCCAGAACACAGCATAACTCCGTATCACAGCATAACTCCGTATCACAGCATAGCTCCGTATCACAGCATAACTCCGTATCACAGCATAGCTCCGTATCACAGCATAGCACCATAACACAGCATAACACCATAACACAGCATAACACCATAATATATATATATACCGTACCCGGCCCTCTAGTGAGGGACTCGGTGAAAGATGTAATAACAGTATGCACGAGCAGAGTAGTGAATAACCATATGCATATAAATCATCTTTTGAGACTCAATAGATAAGTAGACTAACACGCTCGAGTATCGGGACGATAGTCATACTCGGTACTCTTTGAATATCATTATGAACTACGTCGAAATAAAGCCTGAAAAGGGGATCGTAGACATGTATCAAATTAATATGAAATAGCTTACGAAAGTTATGGTCATTAGTTATTATGAAGTCTCTTTCAAGAATAGGAACTTTACGCATCGTTTACTATCCAATCATTTAGAAACTCGAGGGCGAGTGGCCCTCGAAACTATATTAAGAAGTCTAATATCGAAAGTGAATAAGAATCATAAACATGCTCGTAACTTATGAATAGAGTTACCCCGAAGCTCATATCATATCATACTTACCTCTAGGACATGCCAAAAGAAAGAAGGGATAGGCTGTCACACCCCGACCTTACTAGGGTGTGATGGGCACCCGACCCCACATCCAGAGCCGAGCGAACCCACAGACTTTTATTACGCACATAAAAAAAAATTTCCTAATAAGGATAAAATACAAAATACAACTTTCAGAAATAACTATTTTCGTTGCTTCCAAATTACATAAACTCTGTAGTCAAACAGAACCAACATATACAACGTATCGAGTCGATGGGGCCATACAAGCCCCGACAACCAACACCCACGACGGTCTGCGGTCTCAACACGGATCCGGAAATCATAACGAACAAACTGCGACTCGGCGGACACTCGGGGAAAATGGAGCTTGCCATCTCATTGGAACATGTTCTATAATAACCCCTAAATACAGGGAGTACTGCCGCGGCATGACGCGACGGCTGAAAGGGGGTCGGTACGGGAATATATGCGAGTATGCAGGCATGCGCACAAAACGAACTATAAGCGAAACGAACGGAACTACCGGAGTGCGTCTGTTACTCGAGAATACCGGACCCCCTTTTGGGCACAATCCCCCCTTTTTGTCTCTATGTCGAAAAAAAGGTACGAAAAGTAAGTAGGGCCGGGGAGTACCAAAATTCTTTTTTAGGGTCAGGGAATCGCTGTCAAAAAAGGGGTCGGAAAAAAAAAAAACCCAAAAGGGGTGTGCCCGTTGGAGGGAGTGAAAAACGTACGAACGTTGGGAACGGGGTCATATATGGAGGGAATATCAAATGTACGAATGCAAAGATGATGTCATATATCGGACGAAATACGAACGTCAAATCTCGGATGATGTCTTATATCGGAGGACGTACGGGGGGCCCGGGGGAACGACAAATGGTGGTCGGACGTACGGGGGGGCCCCGGGACAGTCGAACAAGGGGGCGCAGGGAAATATATGGGAACGGTTTCCCCAAACCCTCGGTTATGGGGGCCCCTTGGCGGACCTTATCAAAATCGAGAGATGTAGAGTCGCGTACAAAATCGTCATCGGTATATAAATGCGGACCTTGTCCGAGAATATCAAAATGCTTATTTTCGGACCCGGATTATGCATAACGGATCATATATTATCATAAGCATATCTTTGATAACGAGATCCGGCCCTCCGGTGAGGACGCGATAACGAAACCCGGCCCTACAGTACGGGACGCGGTGAACAGGACAAATCATATGCCATCCGGCCACCGTCCCCATATCATCGGATCATAATATCATATACATAAATGAGCCGGCCCACCTATGAGGGATGCGGTGAACAATGCGGTGGAACCGCACGATAACGGAACCTGGCCGGGATGCGGTGAACGGATACATATACGGAGGCATGCGCACGATAACGGATCCTGGCCGGGACGCGGTGAACGGATACATTGAGCCTTGCACGAGGCGAGTCGTGAGAAACCATATGCACATAAATCCGGACTCGATGAATACGTACATTTTCCGACTTTCGAAGACTCGTAAAGCAATTTCGGGTTCTTCCAAATTAATATCGGGAAGTTATGAGTGTTTGAAATACGTAAACCTCTTCGGACTTTTTGAGCGACCCGAGATCGTACGTGGAAGAACACTAGGGCTTACGAGCACACTCGTATCGAATACTTATATCGAATATTTACATCGGAATAATTTATATCAGAATGCTTATATCAAAATATTCAAATCGGATCATTCGTGCGAAGCGTTTACGCCAGAATAGCCGAACCAGAATACTCGCATCTGAATTACCAAATACTTATAACAAACTCGAAACATTAGCCAAAGGTTTCCATTAATTATCGTACGGAAATAAGGCAAATAGAACAATATACATAGGTCTCGGGGATTGTGGGCCCACCTCGGGTCAAATGAGGTGGCGTACCCAATTTACGTATTTTACACTTCATAATATCATTCGTGATAGTTTTAAGATAGTCGGGTCCCGTTTGTTCAAGTTGTAGGTGTTTAGACAACTTTCCGACCATTAGCAACATAATTGATTCAATTCTCGAAAGAAAGGGGCATTTTCGGACGTGGATTCCGAAGAGTAGAGTTGTCCCCAAGGTCCAAATTCAAGCCTAGTATATCTAGGACATGCCAAGAAAGAGAAAGAAAGGGTAAGCCTTACATACCTTTTCCGCTTCTTAAGCTTCTCCAAATTCGAATCCCGTTTTCTCAAAATCTCAAATGGTCATGTTTACCAATTGTGAGTTATAGCTTCCAAGAATTCAACTTAAATTCATGTTTGTCTACCGAAATTTCGGCAGCATTTCCCCTATACATATAGCATCCCGAGACTTAGTTCGGCTCAATATACAACAACAACTCCAACAATTCAACAACATCAACAATTATCATAAAACGCGCTATAACATAAATAGTCACTAAAGAGCGACACTTCCATTCCCACTTCACCATATCAAGCTAATATCATTATTCTCATAATCATTTACTAATCAAAATCATTCCAACACAATCCGGAAGTATTCCATATCATTATACGAAATATTTGCAAAATATACCGAAGACTGCACCAAAACCATAATTCACCCAAAACTTCCCACCAACTTGATACACACGCCACATACACATAACACACTAAATTTATGGTTTCCATGCATTTTCATCATGGAATTCACAACACAACAACAATCAAACTACTACATGAACTCAATCCAATTGTTCCATATCCATACCCCATTCGGCCACCCTCCACATTTCCAACCTCGAAGCAAATTCATTAAACTTTCATTTCCAATATAAAGTTCACAATGACCACAACTAGAATGCTACATAAAATTAACTCATCTTTGTCTACACAACAACACATGCACACGGCCACATGCATATGTATGCATCATCATGCAAACTTCCATATTCTCATGAGTTTTATCCTTTTCTACACACTACAACATATATGAACCCTTCATAACATATAAAAAGGGATCGAATCTTACCTTTCTTCTCCAACTTCTTCACTTAGCTAAGGTTGGAATTTGCACCAAAGAGTGATTCTCTTGCTTCAACAATTACACCATGTTGAAGAGCATCCTTGAATTAGTAGAAATACATGAAGAAGCAATTTTTTTGAACAAGATTTCAAAGGTTCTTCTTTTTCCCTTCCATGGCCGAATAGGCCTTTGTTTTTTTCCTTCTTCTTTCTTTTGTTCTTTCTCTCAAGTTTCTTGAATTTTCCAAATGAACATATGATGATTTTTTTCATCCTTGTGCCATATATATATTTTAAAAGGTCATGTGCATAGCACATGCCTATCTTGTTTTTATTCCTTTCTTTTTTTTTTCTAGAAATTTCTTCAATTTATGGCAAAGATGACTTATTTGTCATCCTTTTTCTTCACATGGCCAATATGGCCTTTTTGGTACTTTCATGAACTTATATGAAATTCTCATTTTGCCCCTCGACTTTCCTCAATATTACCATTTCGCCCCTGGCCTTCCACATTATTTCCATTGGCCATTTTACAAATTTCTCTTTTTACCCTTGGCCTTTCCCAATATTTCCATACTACCGATGTTCATAAATTATATTCCTAACAACTCGGACGCTAAAATAACTCTTGAAAATGATCTTGTCCTTATCTTGCCACGACTTTCTCAAATTATCCGAATGTATGAAGTACGGGATATAACATCCTCCCCCCCTTTAGAACATTCGTCCTCGAATGTTCAACTGATCGTATAGGGTCATGTAACATTTCGGGAGGAGTCGCTTTTATCGTCGTCCTTCTCCTCATGCCCATTCTTTATCCTTTATCTTTCTTTCTTCCCTTCAAAGATTTTAAACTATCCAATGTAAGTACTTTTAGTACCATAGTCGTTGTCGTTCGCAACATCCTTTGAATCCTACCATTCTCCCCATTATTCCTTATAACTAGGCTTGTAAGCATTTTCTTGCTCTTTCATTACTCTTTGAAACATGTCATTGCGCTTAGGTACGGCGCAACTTCGTCCAATATAAAGGACTCGGATCGTGGTCTAATACATAATATTTTCTCCCCCCCTTTTTAGGGAGGTTCTTATCTACCAACAGTTCTCGAGTACCCTCGTTTTTCCTTCCAACCCGCACTTAGCATATCGGAGACTCCTTACCATAAGTTTTCCTTTCCAAACACTATTGTGCTAAAACCCCCAACTTTAATCCATAGTGAAAATAATAACAGCTCATCTTACAACACCTGTACCATATCTTTCCTTATTACTTGAACTTCGATGTTCTTATCCGATTGTTGGCTTCCCACACCGTAGCACCGGTGGCTGGGAATTACTTACCTACCGATATAATTACATATAGAATATCATATGCATTCATACACATATATATGATTACTGTCGACTATCCCACAAAATAATTCCAACGCTGTTCAAGCCTATACAAATCCCGAAGCTATACTTGCGCACTTTCTTTCTCTTCCCTGGTCTACTCACTCGTCCTACACATCTTCTTAAGGTTTCTAGCCATCCCACATACTTTAGTTTTCTTTAGGCTACCCTACCTTTTCATTTGTCTCTTATGTCCGGATATGTAGAATTCTTGCATACTTCCCAGGGGGGTCACCCATCCTCCCACTTTAGCACGCTTAACCTCGAGGCCTTAGTGGAGTTCGGTGCTTTAATGCTGATATAATCGCGTCCACTTTCTCATATGACCTTTATTACATGATTTGGGGCTAGTCAAAGCCTTACAGATTCCGAGACATGTTCGCAACACGTCCTTTCTCGTACAATTACTATTTTACCCTTTTCGGTCTTCCATATCACCTTTACAAATTCTTATCATTCAAAATCTGTACACCGCAAATGCCAACAATACCTTACAGAGTATATAACTTCATATCACATTCTTGCCATCGAATCTTGGGTCTCGGGTAAGCGGTCAAATATACCCACACTTACCTCCTTCCGCCATATGTAAGGCTTACAGATGGAATTTCATTCTCCTATGACTTGGCTCTATCGCACAATCTATGACAGAAAGAAGGTCAACAATTCCTAGATGCCCCGTAGCCTCCTGCTTATAAATGTGGCGCGCTTCACACCATAAACAGGACTCTACCGGACACGACTTTGCAGACAACCCCTAGGACGGACTCGGCTCGATACCACTTTGTCACACCCCGACCTTACTAGGGTGTGATGGGCACCGACCCCACATCCGGAGCCAAGCGAACCACGTACTTTTATTACGCACATAATTTTTTTTTCCTAATAAGGATAAAATACAAAATACAACTTTCGAAATAAGCGTTTTCGTTGCTTCCAAATTACATAAACTCGTAGTCAAACGAACCAACACATACAACGTGTCGGCTAATGGGACGCTTACAACCGACAACCAACACCCACGACGTTGTACGCAAAGTCTCTAACACGGATCCGGAAATCATAACGGACAAACTCGACTCGACAAACACTCCGGGAAAATGGAGCTTGCCATCTCCGCTGGAACATCTTCTATAATAACTTCAGCTCATCTGGGAGTACCTGCGCGGCATGAAACGCAGCCCCCGAAGAAAGGGGGTCAGTACGGAATATGTACTGAGTATGCAAGGCATGCAACACAAAAAACGGAGACTATGGCGAAACAGACGAACTACTAGGTGCGTACACTACTCGGAATACCGAACACTTACCTTTCGAGGACACAATCCATACATACTGTCTCATATGTCGGAAAAAGGTACGGAAAGTAAGTAGGTCGACAGTACCAAAATGCTTATTTTACAATCACAGATCGCATGTCCGAAGAGGTGCAGAAAATATAGAGCGCACCGGTGATGTCACACGTTGGACGGAGTGCAAAACGTACAGAACGTTCAGACGAGGTCATATATCGGACGGAATATCAAACGTACAGAATGCTAAGATGATGTCATATATCGGACGAAATACAGAACGTACAGAATGCTCAGATGATGTCTTATATCAGACGCAGACGTACAGAGCTGTGTCGGACAGATTCGTAGTCAGAGTCAGACGTACAGAAGTATACCAGACAGATCCGTGAACAGAGCCAGACGCACAGAGATATATCAGACAGATTCGTAATCAAAATCAGAAGTATGGAGGCATAATAGGCGAGCCTTATCAAAATCGAGAGATGTAGAAGTCGACGTACAAAATCGTCATCGAGTCGAGGAAGTACAAAAAAATGCGGACCTTGTAGAATATCAAAATGCTTATTTTCGGACCGATTATGCATAACGGATCATATATTATCATAAGCATATGCGATAACAGATCCCGTCCCTCCGGTGAGGACGCGGTAATAGAACCGCCCTACTTAGTACGGGACGCCGTGAACGGTACAAATCATATGCCATCCGGCCACCGTCCCCCATATCATCAGATCATAATATCATATACATAAACAGAGCCCGGCCCGCTTATGAGGGACGCGGTGAACAATGCAGTGGAACCGCACGATAACAGAACCTGGCCCGGGACGCAGTGAACAGATACATATACGAGCGTGCGCACGATAACGGATCCGCCCGGGACGCAGTGAACAGATACATTGAGCCTTGCACGAGCAGAGTCGTGAGAAACCATATGCACATAAATCCAGACTCGATGAATACGTACACTTTCCGACTTTCGAAGACTCAGAAACGAATTTCGGGTTCTTCCAAATTAATATCGGGAAGTTATGAGTGTTTGAAATACAGAAACCTCTTCGGACTTTTTGAGCGACCCGAGATCGTACGTGAAGAACACTAGGGCTTACAGAGCACACTCATATCAGAATACTTATATCAGAATATTTACATCAGAATAATTTATATCAGAATGCTTATATCAAAATATTCAAATCAGATCATTCGTACCGAAGCGTTTACGCCAGAATAGCGAACGAGGAATACTCGTATCCGAATTACCAAATACTTATAACAAACTCGAAACATTAGCCAAAGGTTAACATTAATTATCATACGGAAATAAGGCAAATAGAACAATATACATAGGTCTCGGGGATTGTGGGCCCACCTCGGGTCAAATGAGGTGGCGTACCCAATTTACGTATTTTACACTTCATAATATCATTCGTGATAGTTTTAAGATAGTCGGGTCCCATTTGTTCAAGTTCTAGGTGTTTAGACAACTTTTCCAACCATTAGCAACATAATTGATTCAATTCTACGAAAGAAAAAGGCAATTTCGGACGTGGATTCCGAAGAGTAGAGTTGTCCCCAAGGTCCAAATTCAAGCCTAGTATATCTAGGACATGCCAAGAGAAAGAAAGGGTAAGCCTTACATACCTTTTCCGCTTCTTAAGCTTCTCCAAATTCGAATCCCGTTTTCTCCAAAATCTACAAATGGTCATGTTTACCAATTGTGAGTTATAGCTTCCAAGAGTTCAACTTAAATTCATGTTTGTCTACCGAAATTTTTTAAAGCATTTCCCCTATACATATAGCATCCCCGAGACTTAGCTCGGCTCAATATCAACAACAACAACCCAACAATTCAACAACATCAACAATTATCATAAAACGCGCTATAACATAAATAGTCCTACATAAGGCGACACCTTCCATTCCCACTTCACCATATCAAGCTAATATCATTATTCTCATAATCATTTACTAATCAAAATCATTCCAACACAATCCGGAAGTATTCCATATCATTATACGAAATATTTGCAAAATATACAAGAATTGCACCAAAACCATAATTCACCCAAAACTTCCCACCAACTTGATACACACGGCCACATACACATAACACACTAAATTTATGGTTTCCATGCATTTTTCATCATGGAATTCACAACACAACAACAATCAAACTACTATATGAACTCAATCCAATTGTTCCATATCCATACCCCATTCGGCCACCCTCCACATTTCCAACCTCAAGCAAATTCATTAAACTTTCATTTCCAATATAAAGTTCACAACAACCACAACTAGAATGCTACATAAAATTAACTCATCTTTGTCTACACAACAACACATGCACACGGCCACATGCATATGTATGCATCATCATGCAAACTTCCATATTCTCATGAGTTTTATCCTTTTCTACACACTACAACATATATGAACCCTTCATAACATATAAAAAGGGATCGAATCTTACCTTTCTTCTCCAACTTCTTCACTTAGCTAAGGTTGGAATTTGCACCAAAGAGTGATTCTCTTGCTTCAACAATTACACCATGTTGAAGAGCATCCTTGAATTAGTAGAAATACATGAAGAAGCAACTTTTTTGAACAAGATTTCAAAGGTTCTTCTTTTTCCCTTCCATGGCCGAATAGGCCTTTGTTTTTTTCCTTCTTCTTTTTTTTTGTTCTTTCTCTCAAGTTTCTTGAATTTTCCAAATGAACATATGATGATTTTTTTCATCCTTGTGCCATATATATATTTTAAAAGGTCATGTGCATAGCACATACCTATCTTGTTTTTATTCCTTTCTTCTTTTTTCTAGAAATTTCTTCAATTTATGGCAAAGATGACTTATTTGTCATCCTTTTTCTTCACATGGCCAATATGGCCTTTTTGGTACTTTCATGAACTTATGTGAAATTCTCATTTTGCCCCTCGACTTTCCTCAATATTACCATTTCGCCCCTGGCCTTCCACATTATTTCCATTGGCCATTTTGCAAATTTCTCTTTTTACCCTTGGCCTTTCCCAATATTTCCATACTACCGATGTTCATAAATTATATTCCTAACAACTCGGACGCTAAAATAACTCTTGAAAATGATCTTGTCCTTATCTTGCCACGACTTTCTCGAATTATCCGAATGTATGAAGTACGGGATATAACATAGGCTTTACATACCTTTAGCGTTTACTCGCAACACAACACGTATACGCTGCCCAACAGTGTTTCAACCTATATTAAGACGTCAAGAACTACGATTAAACTACGAAGAGATTCAAAACGTATCCTAACGTTAATAATTCCTTTCTAGATAATTAGACGACGTTTCGCTTATATCCAAACCAACTACTTACAACCATGCCAACATTTCTAATCATGCATTCAAGTATCAACCCGAGGCTATTCAAACATGACTCGAGGACATTCCGGACAGCCCGTACAACACTCCAAAACAGCCCAATCAACATACACTACAACATATAAGCTTCCAAGTTCAACAAGAATAACAACAATACATTCTTTTCTTCCAATTTCACAAATCATACCAACAACTACACGTTTAGCAACATCATTTATATAAATTCAAGAAACTATATTAACATCATATTAGCTTCTACAACAGCCCACAAACAACTACAACTTCAACTTGAACCATTAACCCTTCATTACAACAACAACAACAACAACAACCAACTTGAACCATTAACCCTTCATTCTCATCATAAAATCCATAACTACAACAACCAAAATACCAAGTAAAATCAATTCACCATTTCATACACAAACAGCCCCTACACGGCCTCAATTTATTTTTCACATCAACATCTATAACTCCTTATATTCATCACACAATTACCAATTTATACAAACTTAAATTATCTCCAAAATGGGTATAAAAAGAGGTCAAATCTTTACCTTGATCGACTTGACTCCAAGGAACAATTCACGTTGAAATCCTTGAAGGTGTATAACACCTTGAACTCTAAATTTTCTCCTTCACTCTCTCAATGCTTCGGCCAAAGCATCCATGGCCGAGAGCTCCCCTTTTTTTTTCCTTTCAATACTTTCTTTTTCTTGTTCTTGATTCAACTAAGGTGTGAATTGTGAATTAATGAATCATTTGATGATATATATATATGAGCCTCCCAAACTCTATGTCACGACCCAACCACCGGCCGTGACTAGTGCCCGAGCTGGGCACCCAAACACATTCATCAAATCCGAATCACATACAGATGGCTTATGCGCAAACAAATATCAGACACTGTCTCAGATTATCTCAAACTGTCTCAAACACATCTCAAACACAAACATATATATATATATCAGAAGCCGGCAGGGCTATCAAATGGCGCAACGGCCCAAAATATATACAAATGCAAGCCGAAAAGGCTGCCATGGCGAATGGGATCGCCCAGAATATATAACATACAAACACACCTGTACAGAATAGGCATAACCCACATATACGTCTACAGGCCTCTAAACAGACCAACAGAATCATATGACGGGATAGGGCCCATCGTACCCGAACAAACAAATACATATGCGGCGAACGAATATATACCAAAATGTGGGCTCAGGAATAAAGGGAGCACTCCAAACAGCAGAATGGGTGTCCTAGGCGGTGGATCACCGAAGCGTGCGTCCGTGCACTGCGGGCATGAAACGCGCCCCCCGAAGAAAGGGGTCGGTACGAAATATGTGCGAGTATGCAAAGTAGAAGATACAGTAAACAAATCTGAGTCATAATCGAAACAGAGGTACAGAAAGTAAGTGCATATCCATAATACCAAAATGTTTACTTTCAAAATACAAATCATGCATAATGCTCAGAAAATATGGTCGCCCGCCTGTCGATGGCGCCATAACACAGCATAACACCAGAAGGTTTCAAATCTCCATATCCCCGTCACACATCATAACACAGCATAACACCATACACAGCATAACACCAAATATAAGCGGAACCCGGCCCTCTAGCGAGAGGCTCGGTGAACCATAACACAGCATAACACCGGAGTATAACAAAGTGCGCACGACAACGGCCGACCCCGGGACTCGGCGAAAGATACAACAGAATGCACGAGCAGAGTCGTAAGTAACCATATGTATAAAATCATTATCATAGACTTGAAAGATAAGTAAAATGTCCATACTTGGAAATCGGGATAATAGCCATACCAAATTCTCTCAAAAGTCATCAGGATTACAAAAAGAAGAGTCGCGGGACCCACGGACGGGTGTTGACCCAAGCCGGGCCCGTCTATGGAAAACATACTCATTACAAGCCATAAGATCTCCTACGAACATATCGAGGCAATCCGAACCTTTCTGTGAAAGTTACGGTCGTTCGTAGTTACGAAACTCTTTGAAAACAGAACTTTTTATGCAACATTTGAAAATCAAATATTCCAAAGACATAAGGACGATATTTCATCATATCAAGCATACGAATTTCCAAGAAACAAATAAGATTCATAAACATGCTTGGATTGCAAGAATAGAATTTCCTCGAGGCTCGTGTCATAGCCTATTGTAGCTAAGGCATGCCAAAAGAAGAAAGGGTTGAGCTTTACATACCTCGTCCGCTCTCAAAGCTAATCCAACTCAAGCTAATCCCAACCTACGTCTCGGACTCCCCAAGATATACACAACGTCAACGGATATCAAGTATTAGCTATAGACGTTTGAGCGTTTTAATCACAAACTAGCACTTAATTCTACGGAAATTTGGGCGGACACTTCCCCACAGTAAATAGACCAACCCAGGAATTTAACTCGGCCAAATCAACAACAACAACACCAACAACCAACCTAGCAACATCAATAATCAATTCAAAACGAATTCTAGCATTAAATACCACTTTCTACGCAATCCGACAACATTATTACATTGATTAATTGGCGGCTTACATTCAGCGAGCATCTTAATACATTCCAATATAACTTGGGAACCCATACCAACAATATTCAAAGACATTTTAAACAATTCATACAACATTTCAAACATCCCCGACAACATCCCGACTTACACAGATTACGCCCTTTGAGAACACAACTATAACCCGTTTCCTCGCTTCCAAATCATGATTTGCACCAACAATCCACACTCGACAATTTCATTCTCATAAATACAAAAATTACATTAAATGCACATTATCCTCCAAATCAGCCCATACAATTACAACATCAATCTTGAGTCATTAATGTTATATCCTGCATTTTTGTACTCATAAATTAAGGCGATTAAGTTATGTATACCATTATAGTGAATCTGGAAGTCGAGGACGGAAGGTAATCGTATTCGTAAGTGAAAGGTGAACGCGGAGGATCGAAAAGGGTAAAACGGTAATTGTGTCGTGAGAACGTTTTGAAAAGCGGTAAGACTTCAATTTACTCCGGGGTTGTGTCTTGAAGGTCATGCGGTAACGTGAACGCTATTAGACTAATATTAAAGCACGTATTTCGTCGAGTTAGGGTTAAGCGTCTTTGAGTGAGAGAAATTTTGGGATGGGTGACACCACCAGGAAGTTTTACGAAAATCTCACAAATTCGGACGAAAGGCGGCGAATGAGAAGCTAGAATAATCCGGGAGTTAGAGTGTGCGGGT
>NW_026716392.1:0-17496 GCF_029784015.1 Lycium ferocissimum
ACACCAACTTAACTCATTAAACCTTCTATTTACTTCATAATACCATAACAACATAATTAACATACTAAACAAAATTAATTCATGTCCATTTCAATTTACCACAACTCACGGCCAACTTCTATATTCCTAACTTCACCCTAACTCATTCAACTTTCATTTTCAACATGAATTTTCATCATAACCACAACTAAAACACAATACAAAATTCAACTTACCATAACCATGCATCATCCTCATACACACGGCCACATGCTTGCATACATACACACGGCTTGCACACACACACACAACTCACAACTCCATGATTTCCATGCAATTCCACTTATTCTATCATTCATAAACCTTCCATAACATAAAGAACATAAAATTTCTTACCTCTTCCAACTTGCCAAAAAAAGCTCTTTCTTGCCAAGATATATATATCACTTTGTAGAGAATCTTGAGCTTGACAAGAATCCAAGAAAATTATAATTCTTGCATCAAGGTTGAAGGCTTGAGAATTTTTTTTTTTTTTTTTTCTTTCTCTTTCTCTTAGCCGTGCACTCTCCTCTCTTTTCTTTTCTTGATTTCCTTTGATTTTCTTGAAAATTCTAGAGAGGCTCATGCATATATATCTCATAAATAATTGTCACATGGTAGGCACATGGAAATTATTCATTATTTTGGTGGCTTGGGCCTATTCATGGCCGGCCACCTCCTCTCCAATTTGGGCCTCATTTTCCATTTTATTCTTTTGAGCCCAATGGGTTAAAGTCTCGTTTTGTAATTCCCGAAACTAATTTTCAAAATTCCAATTTTGCCCTTAGGCCTTCTCCGATATTCTAGCATCCAAACTTCCATAACCGGCATACACATACTAAGAAAAATTCAAACATGGCCTCCTTTCTCATAAATCACAATTATTCTGAATTTTTCGATTATGCAAAAAGGCGGGTTATAACACGGATTATAGTCCTTATGTCTTTTGTATGACTATATTTTAAAAGTTGCATAAAAGTTTTGACTTCAAAAGAATTTTGTTCTTAAACGAATCTGAAACTACGAACGTCCGTAACTTTCACAAACGGGCTCGGATCGCTCCGAAACGCTCGTAGGAGGTTCCATCATGTATAACATCCCCGACCTTCATAGGCGGGCTCGGATTTGGGTTGACACCTATCCGTGGGCCCGCGAGACTCTTCGTTGTATACTTCTGACGACTTTTAGAAAGAACTTAAAGTGACCACCACCTCGACCTCCGAGTATGATCACTTACTTATATTAAATACTGTGAATGAGGAATTGCATGTATATATGATCTTGATACATAACTATAATGGCTAAAGTTCTATTTTGATATGTTCCCGAGAACCATTCGGGAGAAACTGGATTTGACTATTCGTTAGCTTTTAAATGAAGGTTCGTTCTGATTATTCTGTTGAATTGGTAATGATGACTATGCGTGTGTGACTTCTTACTACTCTGCTTGTGCGTATGATTATGATCTCTATTCACTGAGTCCCGGGCAAGGACATGTTTTCGTGCGCAGCTTTGCTATATTATTATTCACCGAGTCCCTCGATAGAGGGCCGGGACATGCTATGTATATGATGATATGATGATGACATGACTTTATTTACCGAGTCCCTCATTAGAGGGCCGGGACACGCTATCCATCGAGTCCCTCATTAGAGGGCCGGGACACGCTATCCACCGAGTCCCTCATTAGAGGGCCGAGACACGCTATTCACCGAGTCCCTTGGTAGAGGGCCGGGACACGCTATATGGATATATATGATGGTATGATCTCATCTACCGAGTCCCTCACTAGAGGGACGGGACACGTTGTATGTATACAGATGTGCAGAATAATTGTTTGATTGTGTCACTAAGCCCATGACAGGTTGGATATGATATTGTTAAGTCTTGTTTGTGTTTAAGGGTAAGCAGATCTGATATTCTGATTATCGTTCTCAGTTCTGTACTTTTATTTCAGTTATGTCTTTGTTACTGTATCCCATGCTTTACATACTCAGTACATATTCCGTACTGACCCCCTTTCTTCGGGGGCTGCGTTTCATGCCCGCAGGTGCAGACGATCATTTCGGAGCGCCGCCAGTTTAGGACCTCTGTTCTGCTGTTGGAGCGCTCCCTTGTCCAGGAGCCCACGTTTTGGTACAGACTTTTCTGCTATGTATACATATGTTCATTCAGGGGTACGGCGGGGCCCTGTCCCATCATATGTTTCGGTTATTACTCTTAGAGGTCTGTGGACATGTCTGTGGGTTGTGGGTAGTATTGTCGGTTGCGTTTTTGCGTTACGTACATTCCGGAGTTATTTGTATGATATGTATATACGTATATGTTTCACCGTGCCTTTTGTATGTGTAAGTTCCTAATATGCTTGCTATGAGTTGATTATGATTAGCAGAGGGTACGAGTGCCTAGTTCGGGTACTAGTCACGGCCTATGGGGTTGGGTCGTGACAGTAGGATTGAACCTCGGGTGCAAATACCTCACTTTAGCAAAACCCTAGTTTTTCCCTCACTTGGATTTCTTGCTTTGGATGAACTTTAATGGGTTCTTATACTTGATCCACTTGGTTTGATGAAGTTGAACACTAATTTCTCTTGAAATCTTATGGGAGAAGTGTGGAGAGATGTTTTAGAGAGAAGGGGAGTGAAAGGGGAAATGAAATAAATGAAACTTGGATCCCTCATTAAATACACAAATCTGTCCCGACCAAAACATACGGACCAACATACGGTCCGTATATTTTCGCCGTATGTACGACTGTATGTTTGGTCCAGGAGGTGTGCCATTCGGGGCTGAACCTACGGGGACATACGGTCCGTGAATTTTATATGCCGATATGCAGCCGTATAATGTAAAGACGGATCGAACTTGTTCTCGTCGACTTGTTTGCTCTCCAATCCTTATGGAACCTTCTTGGCACTTGGCTAACACCTCAATACCAACCTAAGGGACGTTTTAACTTTTCTCCAAAATATCTTTAAGTTGTCATCAACTTGCTACTCATAAATCCTTTCCGATACTTATCGTATACATTGCCTTCTCTTGGCAACTTTCTTGTCTAACATCGAATGTCTTCAAAATCTTATTTAGGATCATCAAATGCTATTTCTCACTTATTGAAACATCTTAGACTTCGTGCTCTTCATTAGCCTATTCACTGTGCATCAATGGAAAATTTTCCGAGGTGTAACAGTTATGCGTTCTTTGACCATTTTATCCTTGCTAGTACTTTCCTGAGGCTAGAAATAAGTGGACCTAAATAATTTGGTTGTGTTGTATGTTGTGTTTTGTGACTTGTAAGTGACACTGTGATGTATTTTTAACTTGGCTTATTTGTTGGCTTGTGTTCATAGGGCCTTAGAATGATTTTGAGAAACCAAGTATAAAAATGTTCAAATTTTCGTGCTCACGGGTTCACAACGCCTCGTTGCAACGATGATTTTTCATTGCAGCAAGATCATTACAGCAAAGACTGGGTTCGTTGCAGCAAAGGGTGGGAATAATGTTCATATTAGATTCTTGTTTAAATCAAAAGACCCTTAATGGGAATTGAAGGGTAGAACACAAACACCAAGAAAACCCTAGAATACTAATGAGTTATTGTTTAATGTTGTTTAATCATCTAAGAGTAGAGATTACCACTTCCTAGGATGAGAACTGGAAATTCAATGACGGAAATTGCTTGTTGAGACCTAGGGTTCCAATAAAAATGAGAACTTTGGCTAAAATTAGATTTGTACGGTTGAATTGATTATAGAACCCATAAATGGAGTTAATACGGTTGTTGAGACTAGAATTAGGATGAATATGTTCCTAAGGAAAGTGAACCATTGATTAAGCGTAGAAGTGGAGGGGTTGTCTTCCCCAAATTGTTATAATTCAATTACTCCATTACTTAGCATTATCATTTCTAGACTTTGAACATTCTGAGGCATTGCAAAAGGGAAAAACTGTTGCTTAGTGATTTCATTGCTCAAGTCTACTTTGAGGTAGGTTACGATTTACTTGAGTTAGACTTTGATTAGTTGATTGCACATGTCGTAGAATTTATAGGAGAAAGCATGTCTAGGCCTTCAGACATGGAGTTTGGGTGATCGTTGTTAGTTATATGATTAAATTGTATAAAGTGATTCTCCATTGTTGAGGTTGATAAAATTTAATTGTATTCTTGAGACCGTTGAAAGGGAGGTGTTCATATATACCCTTCAGAGACGAATTGAGATAGCTACATATTATATTATCATTGAGCAGATTATTAGTGAGTCTTATTGTGACTTGTGTTATTTGATTATGATTCATCGATGTTGACTTGATACGTATTCTTGAGCTATTCGTGTGATGTGATTATGAGATATTTATTGAAGATGATTGGGATGGGACATATGCATCTCTTAAGGCACATTTCACAGAGGGTGACGATTTAGCCTAATTATGAGCTCGTGGTCCGAGGTTCGCTCTGGAACGAGTGGTACATAGACACCATGGGTCCCCTGCAGGTCATGGCTATTTGGGAAAAACATTACCATTTAGTATGTGTGTACAGAGGTGGAGATTTTATCATTTATTGCATTACATTTGGCCTGTCTAGTGGAGTTCTTTGTTGATGATTGGTGACTGATTTTGAGTAAGGACTGTTCGAGGATACTTGTTGTGGCTTCACATTTGTTGCGCCTGTCTACCTATTCCATTTATTTTATTTATGCATGCATGACACTAATTTTAGTCGGCCTATGATACCTACCAGTACGTGTTGTTTGTACTTACGTACACTTGCTGTACTTTTTTTTAGTGCAGATTTTGAGCCAGAGACGTCTTCCATACCTCGCATCTAGTTGAGGTTATTCGTTATCATGATCAGAGGGTGAGCGCCTATCCATGCCATGCCACCTAAAGATCATTCTTTATTTCAGATGTCTATTTTCATCCCAGAAATTATGTTTATTTTAGACAGGTATCTCTTCTCTTTAGACATTGTTGGTTAGAGTCTTTGGACGATGACTTTCAGATTTTGGGGATGTAATGGCTCGATTTCAGCACTTGTTATTTATTTATATTATTGTTAGATTTTTATCATTTATTGGTGATTAGTGTTTTATAATTGATTTAAGTAATTGAAATTAGCTTGATAATGGGTTAAGGGATTGGTTCGCCCACTATAGGTATAGTGTCGGTGCTACTCACGTCTGTTTGGGACGTGAAAAGAATCCACCTGGAACTACTCCAAATCGCCTTAGAGACACTTAGGAGAAATAATTTTGGGAATGGGAAGTGAAAGATTACACTTAGCATTAAATAACTTTCTGATTTAGCGTTTTGTCTCCACAGCGGAAATGGTCCGCTAGAGCAAATCTGCTCCAGCGGTATACATCCTCCATAGCGCATTCGCTATAGCGAAATACCGTTCGCTGGAGTAGATTCCCAAAGATCCCTTTCTCCAATGGACCAGGCCTCGCTGAGGCGGGTCCGCTGTGGCGCACCCAGTCTCGCTGGGTCGGGACACCAAACATCAGAAACTTTTTGGTTTGTCACCAAGTTCTTCCCAAAATCCGACAATCACCCGAGACCTCTTAGATGAAAACCAGACTTGTATATATACATAAAAATACGCTACAGACTCACTCGTGGTCTTAGAATTCTGAATAGAGGTCTATTTGATCGGGTCAACACCCAATGGCCAGAAACCAAATTTCCAACCAATAAGCCAAAATGCTCCCAAGGCACTGAACATCCCACTAAGTCATCATCAACCCTCCAGACCTCATGGAAGCGACGGATTTCTTGAAAAGGTTCATTTACCCAAAAGTCAACTACCGGTCAACTGTTTTTTACTTTAAGATTCTATTTCTCATTAGTCATCATAAAACTAGCCCGATTACCTTGGAAACCATGCCACCAATCCCCGCAGGTCAAAATAATACTAACAAGGCTCAGGGAAGGGTCAAAAAGGGTAAATGGTTCAAAAGTGCAATAACGACCAGACTGATCATTACATTTCGGTAAGTTCCTTGGTTTCCTGGTATCAAATAGGGGAATCGAAGTTAACCTAGATAGCGGTAAGTGTGATATTGGTTCAGGTGGAAAAAGGTGCACACAATTCCCTATTTAGTACGTTAATAGAACTTTAGTGAGTGCAGAAACTAGGTATCCTCAATTAGAAAAGTTAGCTTTAGTATTAATAACAACGGCTAGAAAACTAAGGCCTTATTTTCAATGTCCTCCCATTTGTGTAGTAACGAATTATCCTCTAAGGAATATATTGCATAAACCTGAACTTTCAGGGAGATTAGCCACATGGGTTATGGAAGTTAGTGGGTATGACATAGAAATAAACCTTAAACTACAATAAAATCCAAAGTATTGGCTAATTTCATTGCTGATTTCAGTCCAGGGATGCTACCCAAGATAGAAAAAGAGTTTATAGTTTCTTCTGAAGCAATGCCCGAAATTTGGACCTTATTTATGGATAGAGCTACCAACATGAAAGGGTCCAAATTGGGTGTAGTGCTTAAAATGATTCTGGAGATTCTATTAGACAAGCTACTAAAACTGTGCAATTGACTAACAAACAAGTTGAGTATGAGGCGATGATTGCAGGTTTGGAATTGGCTCGAAGTCTGGGAGCTGAAATCATTAAAGGAAAAAGTGATTAGCTTCTGGTTGCGGTTACACCCCGTAGTTTTGTACGTTGTGATTCGTTAGGTATTGGTTGTTTTAAGTATGGAAATTGGAGTTACCTCCAAGGATATATGAGATTATATGCGCTTATCTTATGGTTATGAGAGTTTAAGTTCATATAATAAGCTACGGAAGGATTGACGGGCAATTTTGGTCCAACTTGGAGAAAGAATATCTTTTAGTAAATAAGGAGTTTTAGAGTAAAGCAAAAGCCTAAATTGAATTTCATGAAGTCTAGTTTCCAACATAACAAACAGCTCGTCGATAGGACGTCGGAGTAAAGAGTTATGGACGTTACAAGTTAGGCCGCCAGGGTAGAAATTAACCCTACACGAATGCGAACAAAGGGCCGCGAACGTGAAGAGGAGAAGGGATTAACCCTTCGTGAACGCGACCCAAGGCCGCCGCTAACGCGAAGGGTAAATTTTAAGTCGGTGGAAACTGACTTAAACACCCTATATAAGGGGCAAACCCCCCTTTTTTTCACCCAAAATATTTCCAAAGCTCAGCAAACATATAGGGGTGAGTGTATATCATAAAGTTGAGGGGTTGTGAGTGATTTCAAACGGTGGAATATTAAACCGAGGCTTGGGTAACATGCAATTATGATTATAGTATCATTTTGCGGTGGATTTCAGCTTGGATTCAAAGCAAATATTGAAGATCTCGCGGATCTAGTGAGAATACAGTATGAATCTCTCCTTATTAATATTAATTTTGATTTATTTGTCGAGATAAAGTTATTAAATAATCGTATTACAAGTTGTCTAGTTGAGTAATTTTGAAAACATCGTGTGGGATGTTTTAAGGAATATATTGGTATGGATAATGGTGTTGATGATATTGGTATTGTTGTTGTTGATATTATGATTTCGGGTTAGACATATAAACAGGGGAGATCTTTGCTCGAATTTTTGCAGATTCTAAGAGAATTTAATTCAAAGGCTTAAGATAAGCATGTGACAATGAGCTTAATAATAGTATGAATGGTTTATATGTAGATTTTTGAGCTTGGAAGGATAAACGTTGAGTAGTTAAGAATACCAAAAGGTATGTTAAGGCTATTCCCTTTCTTTCTAAAGGCATGATTCTTTTCCTATGAACGCATATACTACTTCCATAATACCCTTATTTCCGAAAATACTAGCAGTTCATGATTTTGAAAATCCTTATGAAGCTAAAGACGAATGTTTTCTATAATGACCATGATGATGATTGTGATGATCCCATTTCTGGAGATTCCAAAGTTATGGTTTTAATGTCATTATGAGATTCTTGAAAGTTTGGTTTCAAGATTATTGATTATATTTGTTGATGTTGATCTCATCTTATGATTTTGTTCTTTCAAGGTGAGATATATGCATGCTGATAATTCCATAATGAAAATTGGAGGTTACCGACCTTATGTCACTCCGACTGAGTAGTGGCATTTATTGGGCTCTCATGCATGCTATTTACATTACATTCCTAGCTGGCTTGCACCGTTATCTTCTACACATATATGTATACGTTGGTTGAAATTCTTGAAGCAGATTTGGTTATGTTGTTATTACAGAAATGTATAACTGAGTTAAAAATCATATATGGGCCACCATGTTGTTCAGTGAGTTTCAGGTACGAATGTAAGGGTGCTTGATCAGAAGAGGTTGGGCACTCGTCACAACTCCTCAGTTTGGGGCATGATAGAGTGGTATCAGAGCAGTTCTGTCGTAGGGTTGTCTACATATAGTGTCCAGTAGAGTCTTATTTATGGGTGTGAAGCGCACCACTTATAAACAAGATCTTGTGTAGGGCATTTAGGAATGATTGACTTTCCTTCTCATCTTAGATCGTGCGATAAAGCTAAAGTCTAGGAAAGATCATTTCTGACTTTCTTTTATGCAGATTGATACAGATGAAGAGGACGATTTCTAATAGTAGAGGTGCAAGGAAGGCCCCCAGGGTAGATTCCGGACCAGCACCACCCCTGGGGCAGATTAGGAGGAGTCTTAGTTACTTCATTGAGACAGATCCTTCTGAGGATATTGAGACGATTCCCCCAGGGCCTGTGACTCCTATGGAGGAGGATCCGTCAGAGGATAGTTATAAGACAAACCCGTCTGAGGGTTCGTATGAGACACTAGTGGAGCAGGAGGCTCCTGAGGTTGCACCAGATTTGGTTCCCCTAGTTTCTCCTATGATTGAGCATTATGTCAGAGCAGCCATGAGTGTGAGTGTTATAGAGTGTTCTAGCCATCTGTCTTGGCCTTCAGTCAATCTAGAGCTGCCAGAGTATTCATATTCTTCGGACTATGATTAGGGAGATGAGGATAAGCAGACAAGTAGATGGTGGGAGGATGATGAAAGAGATATTTCACTTCACAGTTCCCTAGATCAGGACCAGGACAGGCCAGCTACAGGTATATGGGTCTTCTTATTGAAACTCCTTGTGTTATGTGTGACTATTATGGAATAGTATCTAATTGTTGGAAAATGAGGATTTTGAGGAAGCTGATCACCAAAGTAATTATGGGTAATTGTGACTAAGACACTTTGTTACCATTAGCAGCCCCGGAACTAGGGATGAAAAGCAGTCACGTGTGTTGATTTGTGACTACGATAATATTCTAGATCTTGAAAATTTCAGAGGTTATGATAGTATTTACCCAACCAGGGAAGTCAAGGACTTTTCCAGCCGTGGGGGCAAGATATTACAGAGTTTATTTGGGTTTCCCATTAGAACTTCAAATTGATTTTTAACGATAGGTGCTAAGAGACCAGGCAGTAATAAAAAGGGACGGATGGGATCCGTATAAGAAGATGTATCTTGATTTTTCTCAGACAGACGTGGTGAAGGCCACTTGAAAATAATAGGAGCGATGTCGGCGTATGAATAAAAGGGAAAGAAAAGTAGGAATCCGACTAGAATTCATTATTAAGTCTATATTGCCAGGGGTTCCTAACCAAGGACTTGGAAAATATGTTATGAAGTGCTACAGATTCAGACGTACAAAAATATGAGGAACCAAAATCGCCCGAGAGAAATTAGGAGCATATGAGCCTTACGAATTGAATTTTTAAACGATCGTGAGATATGAGTCTGGCTAACTAGGCAAAGAGAGATAAGATGTATTAAAGCCATAGATTTAGAGAAATTCTAAATAGCATGGGGATATTTTGTAAGCAAGGCCTTGACAAGTGATGTAAATGATAACTTATGTGAGGCCATATGAAATAGTATGCGTGCCCTTCTGATTTATCTTACGAGGTGCTAAAGGTATTGATCGAGCTGGGTATTGAAGTTAAGGTAGAAAGTGCTACAGGGCAGGTTGATATTGTTTTCTCCGAATGTTAAAGTAGCATAATTATGATATAAAAGTAACAGGGAAAAGAAGAATATGTGTATGTAAGAGTAGGAAGATTATGATGTCATGAGGAGAAGAGAAGCGTGAGTAAGAAAAGTATGTTGCTAGTAAGGGTTACGTGGAATTATTGAGAAAAGGATCAAGGCGATGGTAGCGGCGAAGAGCCATTCAGATAAATTTCTAAAATAAGTAAGAAAAAAGAATAGAGTATGGCAAAATGTGATAGAGGACAAATGCGAAGATCTTGGAAACAGATCTGGATAAACAGGGTTAAAGTATAATAACAATGGGAATGGATGTAACCCGAGATGGAATAATAAAACTTTACGTAAAATGTCAAGGGCTTTCCAACTCTTAAGGAACATCTGAGAGGATAAATCTGAAACCATATTGATAAGTTCACCTAGAGAATGGGAAGAGCCCCCCCCCCCCCCCAAAAGACGATTTTAGAGATGGAAAGTATTCTTACTTTAATAAAATATTCCACGAATTCTAGGGCCAATGCTGTAAAATGGAAAATGGAGAAGAGCGCTAAAGGCTGGCAAAAATCTATTCAAAAGTTTCTTCCTAAGGTGCTATCTAGCTGTAAGGTGGTGACTTATGCGGGAACAAAGATTTATGTAGAATCAACTGAAGGAGGGAAAAAAAAGTTAAGAGCAAAGAAAGTCAAGAAGGGTCATAAGGGCAAAGGTAAGAAGAGTTGACTAAGGGAATTGCCAAGAGGAAGTTGTATAACCATCAAGGACAAG
The DNA here is from genome assembly GCF_029784015.1 of Lycium ferocissimum. Taxonomy (NCBI): domain Eukaryota; kingdom Viridiplantae; phylum Streptophyta; class Magnoliopsida; order Solanales; family Solanaceae; genus Lycium; species Lycium ferocissimum. The sequence goes on from NW_026716392.1 coordinate 10,784, forward strand.
AGGAAGGATAATAAGCTACTAAGTCTGACCAAAAGACAAAACATCAGTAATATGAGATAAGAGTCTTGATAAGGAGTAAATTCAACCATAAAGGGAATAAGAAGAATGTATGAGGGATATGTATAAATATGAACAGGTTCCAATAGCATAATGGAGATGAAAAATTTGACGAAGGAAGAAATAAAAGAGGGTACTTTACTAACATTGCATGACGAGAATAAGAATTGGCAGAGAATTAGACGGACTATGATGCATGACTGTGATGCAAAATTTTTAAGAAGGATTACGAGACAATATAAGCTAAGCTAATGAAAAGAGGAATCTTGAGAATGAATGGTATAGTATAGATATAAATCGGGAATTAAGAGCAAGAAGAATCTCAAAGATCTTAGTAAAAAGGTAGTTACTAATGAAGATTACAGCGGAAGGAGCATTGCATGGGGAGAAACTCCATAAAGAACCCGACAAATTTCGATGTCACCATTAATACATTGGCCTAGAGGATTAATAATCATGAAAGGAAGAAGTGGTCTGAATTGTATTCAATATGTGTAAACCTTTGACTTAGTACAAAAGTTAAGCTAGTAAAAAGGAAATAAGTTAAACTATGCGAAGAAAGGAATTCCAGTATTATATGGAATAAAAGAATTAGAGGACCGCTAAAGCTGGCCAGATGACTATCACAGACGGTTAGTAAGTGAATGTTACTAGTATATAACAGTATCCCTAAAAGAGGGAAAAACAGATTCAGTTCCGTGATGAACAACAATATTCCCAAGTTCAAAAGAGGGGAATGTGTTGACTCAAAGGGGCCAAAATTCGAGACGAACCGATATATCAAGCAGGTGCTACAGAAAAGTAAAAATGGATTAAATGCAAGTATATTATAGGACAAAGATGGAACAGGAGGCATGACAAGATGATGAAGAATTACCAAAACAAGGGGTTTTGTCAATAAAATACATTATGCTTCCAGGCTATGGTTCGAATCGCTCACACCGGACAAAATTTGGGTTACATTTAAATATGCAGTAGAGTACTCTAGAAAGGTAACAGAAGAAATAGGAAGAGCATGCAAGCTGACCAAAGATAAGTATGAAGGACAAATTGGATTATTAAAAAGGGAAATCTTACTATAAGAAGAGACAGAAGTTTTAAGAAGATGAGCGTTTACAGGAGGTTTAGTCATTGCCAAAGGAAAGGAAGATAATGTGCCTATGGATAACAAAACAGCAGTGCTATCAGGGATTAGAAAGTACCTCACAAGTCGCCAGTTATGTCAAATGTGAGAACATATGTTATAGAACCATATAAACAGTCATCGTGATGAAACAACCAACAAAATAAGGTAAGGACAAAGATAAGGCGTTAAAAAAAGGATAGTGACTAATTTAAGTCTCAAATGACCATCGGTACAAGAGAATCAAGGGCTGTATGGAAAGGAAGTTATGATTAAGTAAGATTTTGTCTTAATTCCATGCTTATGGGTTTATTTTGTAATCATGTTGAGTTTTGGGGAGAGAAATTGGAGGAAAAGTTCAAAAAAATGAATTTGAAGGTATTTTGAGTGGTAAATCAGCTTAAGTTGTAATTATTAGTATGTTGTGAATATAATTTAGCTATAAGAGATATAATAATGACGAGGAAGCGTCGTACACAAGCGTACGAGATATGGTGTTGCGGTTGTTGTTATAGACTAACTATGAAAAGTAGTCTAATCTAGTTTGAGTCCGATTTGAATATAAATCTCTTGGCTATGGTATTGTTGATATATTGGATGGACAATCTAAAGTAAATAATCCTTTGAAAATAATAAGTCATTAGCAAGGAAATGCTATTGCGGATCATCTGGGCACTGCCATAGGTGGAGCCATGATGATATTGTAAGGAATTAAGAAGTCCGACCAAGGAATCAAAAGGATATGATACGGTATGTAAATATATAAAGTCAACTAGTACAAAAAGGGATAATCTAAATGTAGTACCAGGGAAGCAAGCAAGGAAAGGTACCATGTCTCAACAAGAGAGTTTGTTTATTAGTAGAGAAATAAAGAGTAAGTAAAAAGGGTACAACAGCTAAGGGTACTCCCAGATCAGCGGCAAGCCGGCGCAATCATGAGCTAGGATAATCTTAATGGTGACAGGACAATAATGGGACATCGGGTGACCATTGGCTACTTACATAAAAAAAGCATGTGGACATAGGACTAATGGAGAAGTTCGACAAGAAATAGGAAAATATGAAAGAAGACTGATGAGCTCATATTATAAGAGTATGATGATCAGGGTTAAGGAAACACAACCATTTCAAGAAACCAATGATAACATCATAAGCCCACAAGCTACAACATTCGAGGATGAATGTTTTTAAAGAGGGGGAGAATATTACACCCCGTAGTTTTTTATGTTGTGATTGGTTAGGTATTGTTTGTTTTAAGTATGTACATTGGAGTTACCTCCAAGAGCATACGAGATTATATGCGCTTATCTTATGGTTATGAGGGTTTAATTTCATATAATAAGTTACGGAAGGATTGACGGGCAATTTTGGTCCAACATGGATAAAGAATATCTTTTAGTATATGAGGAGTTTTGGAGCAAAAGCAAAAGCCTAAATTGAAGTTCATGAAGTCTAGTTTCCAATGCAACAAACCGCTCGTCGATAGGACGTCGGAGTAAAGAGTTATGGACATTACAAGTTAGGCTGCCAGCGTAAAAATTAGCCTTGCACGAATGCGAACAAAGGGCCGCGAACGCGAAGAGGAGAAGGGATTAACCCTTCGTGAACGCGACCCAAGGCCGCCGCTAACGCGAAGGGTAAATTTTAAGTCGGTGGAAACTGACTTAAACACCCTATATAAGGGGAAAACCCCCCCTCACTTTCACCAAAAATATTTCCCAAAGCGCAACAAACATACAGGGGTGAGTGTCTATCATAAAGTTGAGGATTTCAAGTGGCAGAATATTAAATCGAGGTTTGGGTAACGTGAAAATGTGATTATAGTATCATTTTGCGATGGATTTCAGCTTGGATTCAAAGCAAATATTGAAGATCTCGCGAATCTAGTAAGGTATGAATCTCTCCCCTTATTAATATATATATATATATATATATATATATATATATATATATAATCTCTCCTGATTAATATTAATTTCAGTTTATTTGCGGAGATAAAGTTATTAAATAGTCGTATTACAAGTTGGTTAGTTGAGAAATTTGGAAAACATTGTGTGGTATGTTTTAGGGAATATATTGGTATGGATAATGGTGTTGATGATGTTGGTATTGTTGTTGTTGTTGGTTGTTGATATTATAATTTTGGGCTAGGCATATAAACAAGGGAGATCTTTGCTCGATTTTCGTCAGATTCTAAGAGAATTTAATTTGAAGGCTTAAGATAAGAATGTGACAATGAGCCTAACAATAGTATGAATGGTTTATATGCAGATTTACGAGCTGGGAAGGATAAACGTCGAGTAGTTAAGGAGACCAAAAGGTATGTTAAGGCTATTCCCTTTCTTTCTGAAGGCATGATTCTTTTCCTTTGAACGCATATACGACTTCCATAACACCCTTATTATCGAAAATACTAGCAATTCATGATTTTGAAAATCCTTTTGAAGCTAAAGACTAATGTTTTCTATAATGACCATGATGATGATTGTGATGATCCCATTCCTGGATATTCCAAAGTTATGGTTTTAATGTCATTATGAGATTACTGAGCTGGTTTCAAGATTATTGATTATATTTGTTGATGTTGTCTCATCTTATGATTTTGTTCCTTGAAGGTGAGATATATGCATGATGATAATTCCATAATAAAAATCGGAGGTTACCGACCTTATGTCACTCCGACTTAGTAGTGGCGTTTATTGGGCTCTCATGCATGTCATTTACATTATGTATATGTATATAATACATTTATGGATCAGATTGTACGTTCCTCGGCACTAGCATATGATATTTATGGATCGAGCCGTACGTTCCTCGGCACTAACATATGATATTTATGGATCGGGCCATACGCTCCTCGGCACTAACATATGATATTTATGGAACGGGTCGTACGTTCCTCAACACTAACATATATGGATCGAGCTTCACGCTCCACGATACTATGTTTATGGATCGGGGTTTTGTACGTTCCACAGACTAACATTTATGTATCGGGTTGCACGTTCGCAACACTAACACTTATATTATATATATATATATATATATATATATATATATATATATATATATATATATATATGTGTGTGTGTGTGGGGGGGGGGCTTAATTAAATATGATTTTTAATATGTTCGAGCTATCTCTCTTATTCCATGTTACCTTTCATATCTATATTATGTTGTTATTCACCTTACATACTCGGTTCATTGCACAAATGTACCGACTTCCTTTTGTTATGGACAACACGTTCGTTCATGCCCGCGAGTTCATGCAGTCGAGCCAATGACCCGAGCGCGATAGGATAACCACTCAGTTGCAGTCAGTGTGCTCCAGTTGGTTCGGAGTTGTAGTTTCTTTTGGTATGCCATTTTGATTTGTACTTATGAGTATGACGAGGCCTTATGTTCCATAGAGGTCTGTAGACAGTTGTACGTAGTTAGGAAGTTATGTAGTCTTGTCGACTGTTATTTTTGTCATACAGCATATGTAGCGGCCTAGCCGGCTTGCATCGTTATCTTTTACACATATATGTATACGTTGGTTGAAGTTCTTGGCACAGATTTGGTTATGTTTTTATTATAGAAATGTATAATTCAGTTAAAAGTCAGCTATGGGCCACCATGTTGTCCAGCGAGTTTCAGGTACGAATGTAAGGGTGCTTGATCAGAAGAGGTCGAGTATGTCACGACCCGACTAGGGGCCATAGCGATGCCGGGTGACTATCGAGGCACCACTCGTAAGCTAATGTCCGTCATACCTAACACTGAACATGCGCAATCTCGAGCGAAACACATACATACGTGCGCATAAGCCCTCACGGCTGCAAAAATGATATACAAAAATATACAATGATGTATCCATGAGACAACTACTACCCATGCATACGTATCTACGAGCCTCTACTAGAGTACTGAGACATAAGGAAGGGATAGGACCCCGTCATGCCCGAATATATACACAAAATAATATATCAAAAGCTGTGGCATGAGGAGTAGGAAGTGTTCTGTGCGAGCTGATGCGGCTCATGGATGGACCGTCACCGTGTCTACCTATGGGCATGAACACAGCAAAAAAGAAAATGACATCAGTACGAACAATGTACTGAGTATGTAAGGCATACATGATAACATAACAAGGAAATGTAGAAAGCATAAGAGGAAAAAGATAACTATAATTGCTTGCCTCTTGAGGTGGAATCAAGAATGCTTACTTTTTACCTTTATAACATATCACACATACATACATGAATTTCCGAATCAATAAACATTGTCAGCCCGTCCAGTCCTCCCGCGTCCGGGGTAATCATGTCACGCCGCCCACTAGTGGTGTCATGTCCGGCCACATAGGTACGGTGTAATCATAAGCCACCCGCCTTAGCGGTGTCGTGTCCGGCCATCGAGGCACGATGTAATCATAAGCCGCCCGCCTTAGCGGTGTCATGTCCGGCCACCTAGGTACGGTGTAATCTCATCATTATACATTTATCATAAGACATGCATAAGAACTCAAGTAAAAGCTACAGCTTTATCGGGGTGGCGTAAGGTCGAGAACCCCCGATTCCATTATGGAGTAGTCATGATCATCATGCCTCACCTTGAAGGAACTAGCATTATAAGGTGAGCCTAACAACAATGAATGACATCAAGGAACCATATAAAGATCATTAGCTTCATAAGACTATCATATCATATGCTTTGGAGTCTCTAGACTTAGATTCGCCATCATCATTGCCATATTCATAACACATCTCTTATCTTTGTCTCATGAGAAGCTCTTGATAATCATAGACTTATAGTTTACGAAATATAAAAGAGTTATGGAAAGATAAAGGATGCTACAGTAAACGCTACAGTACTGCTACAGTAACTGGTACAGTACCCCCGACTTTACCCACCTGTAAAAGGGTCAAGACCTCATTTTGCTGCACCAAAAACAGATCTTAAAGCCCAACACGCATATAGGGGAAAATATGTCATAAAATGTGAGGGTTTGAAGCGATTTTTGGCTAATCAAGGCTCGGGTAACGCATAGTTACGGTTATAGAATTGTTTTGCGGTGGATTTTGGGCTTGGATTCATGGTAGATATTGAAGATATTACTGTTCTAACAAGAATAAGGTATGAATCTCTCCTTATTAGTGTTACTTTTGGTTTATTCACGAAGATAGAGTGATTAAGGGGTCGTATAATAAAGTTGTGGGTTGAGAAATTGGATAAACATCATGTGGGATGTTTTATGGAATATTTTGATATTGATGATTATGTTGATAATGTTAGTATTGTTGTTGTTGTTGTTGTTGTTGCTATTGGTATTGCGATTTCGGGCTAGGGATATAAACGGGGAATCTTTGTCGAAATTTTAGCAGATTGTAGAAAGAGTTAGTTTGAGGGCTTAAGACAGGCCTGTGAAGATAAGTCTAACAATAGTATAAATTTTCTTTAATATAGATTTGCGAGCCTAGGAGGCCAACGTTGAATAGTTAAAGCTAAGGCGACCAAAAAGGATGTTAAAGGGTTTCCCTTTCTTTTTTTTT
>NW_026716393.1:0-17501 GCF_029784015.1 Lycium ferocissimum
ACTTGTTTCTTGATATTCATATGTTGATGTTATGAAATATTGATCCTTTGTCCTTGGAATTATTGATTTGTAAAGGTTGCATGAAAGTTTGGTTTTTAAAGAGTTTATTCTTTAACGATTCAAAAACTACAAACGCCCATAACTTTCACAGAAAAGCTCGGATTGCCTTGAGATTTTCGTAGAAGGTTGTATGATGTTAGACGAGTATGTTTTCCATAGGCGGGCCCAGCTCGGGTCTACACTCGTCCGTGGGTCCCGCGACGTTCCTTTATGTAATTTCGATAACTTTTGAAAGAAAATGTTGTAATTATTATTCCGACTTCAAATATGACTATCTTATTTATATTTTGGATTTATGAAAAGGATTTTATGCATATGATTCCTCACGACTCCGCTCGTGCGTTACGTTATATCTTTCGCCGAGTCCCGGCCGGATTCGTTGTCGTGCGCACTATGATATACTCCGGTGTTATGCTGTGTTACGGTTCGCCGAGCCCCTCGCTCGAGGGCCGGGTTCCACTTATATTTGGTGTTATGCTGTGTTTGGCGTTATGCTGTGTTTGGCGTTATGCTGTGTATAATATGTGACGGGGATACGGAGATTAGAAACTTTCTGGCGTTATGCGTGTTATGGCGCCATCGATGTGCGACCATATTTTTCGGCCCTATGCATAATTCATATTTTTAAAGTAAACATTCTGATATTTTGGATTTGCACTTATTTTCTGTATTTCGGTTTCGATTATGACTCAAATTCATTTTTCTCGTATACTCGCTTGCATACTCGACATATTTCGTACCGACCCCCTTTCTTCGGGGTCGCGTTTCATGCCCGTGCACATACGCACGTTTGGTGATCCACCGTGCCTAGGACACCCTCTCTGCTGTTTGGAGTGCTCCCTCTTTTTCCGAGCCTATATTTTGGTATATATCCGTTTGTTGCATTTGTATATATTTGTTCGTGGGCACGGGCGGGGCCCCCGTCCCGTCATATGATTCCGTTTGTCCGTTTAGAGTGTCCGTGGACATGTATGTGGGTCAGGCCTATAATGTGTGTGTGTTTGTATATATTACGTTCTGGGTGATCCTATTAGTCGTGGTGGCCTCGTCGGCTCGCATTTTTACATGTTTTTGGCCGTTGTGTACTTGATAGCCTTGTTGGCTTCGATATATATATATGGCCGTGTTTGAGATATGTTGCGACAGTTTGATATGATCTGAGACAGCGTTTGACATTTGTTTCCGTATAAACTGTTTGTATGTGATTCGGATCCGACGGTTGTGTTTGGGTGCCCAAATCGGGCACTAGTCACGGCCTACGGGGTTGGGTCGTGACACCAAGTTCAGCCATGGTGGCCGAACCTCTCCCCTTTGTTCTCTCTAAGTTTTCTTGATTTTCTCAAGTTGTAAAATGTTGGCTTGTGTCTTGTATGCCAACACATATATATATATATATATATATATATATATATATATATATATATACATATATGGGAGCACATGGCCGGTCATGTGCCCCCTCTTGGCCGTTTTTCTCCTTCTTTTTTTTTCTCCCTTTTTCTCTAATTTTCTAGAATTTTCTTGAATTATGACTTACTTGGTCATCTTTGGTCTTTGTATAAATGCCCCTACAATTATAATTTACACATGTGGCCCCATGGCCCACACCCCACACATGGCCACATATGGCCATTTTCATGAAATAACCAACTTTCCACAATTGCCCTTTTTAATTCCAAATTCCTTAATATTCCCTACCACTAAAAATCATAAACAACTTATGCCTTAAAACAAAGTCGGAAAAGTAGCCTCGTTCTTAACTCGTCGCAACCAACTTAAAATATTCCGACGTACAAAATGCGGGATATAACATCCTTCCCCCCTTTAGAACATTCGTCCTCGAATGTTCAATTAGCCTCATAGGGTCTTATAAGAATCTCGGGGGAAGCTTCTTTTATTACTATAGCATGCGGTCCCATCTATCGATTAATTCCCTCTTCGTTTCCTCTTCAGCCTTTCAAGTCATATTCTTCCTGTTATTCCCCCGTTACCGCGCCTTAGCAAAAGCCACGTCTTTAGCACGCATATCCTTTCCTTACGGACAATGTAATAGGATCCAATATTCCTCGGCTAAATTCTTTCTTCTTGTCCGATCTCGTTACACCTTTCATGGGTGATATCCTTGAGCACACTCACTCGCCAATTTGGAATCCTGAGTGTCGACACCGATTGTCGTCATATGATTTCTGTCGTCTCTGAGTCGCTAACAGCCGTCCCTTACTTAACTATCTTCGGCTGGTGTAATTCTGTCAGTAACCAACTAGTCTTGACCATTCTGCCTATATCCTCTCATGATTTCCCCTTTCTTCACTCATAACACTCTAGGCACATCACCTCATGTCATTTCTTTGCCTTCACTTCGAATTCTTTTATCGTTCCCTTGCTCAGATCTTGCTCTTAATTTGCTTTGGTCACACGTTATGTGGCGATCCTTGCACGAATATGCGAAGGTGCTTCAAGCTAGCCCACAATACCTTGGCGTGGCTTCCCTAGTCCTTATGTTTTACTTTATCTTTACCTCTCTTCTCCTACCTCCAGCGTCGGAATACATTTTTAGTTCAACCATAAGTATGTCCTGTTCATTCTCAATACTAGTTCCACCTCGGTAATTTATTTCAAACCATCCTAACATCTTTCCTTAATGCACCGAAAGTATTATCATCGTATTGTTGTTACCGACCCTAAACTTTTCTCGTTAAGCATTTACTTGGTCTCACCTCCCGTGTATACATATTCATAGGTAACATGACTGCCCTTGCACGACCTGCACATTTGATCTTAATCACGGTCGTTCCTTCTCCTGGTTCGTACCATTCCACATCTCACTCCCGTGCTCGCATTTGCTAGGAGTTTACCTTGTCATACTCCTTCTCCCTGCTTTTCTTACTTTCTACCATAGGAAATTTTCTACTGCTAGCAACCACTCTATTGCCTACATCTTAACCTCTGATCCCGTATAGCCGTACTACCTTTCACAATGTCTCCGTAAGCTACTTGTTACTTTCCTTTATCGTATTCCCTCTTTAAGTCTCCATTTCCTAATATCATGTTATTCCGGATACTTACAATTAATTCTCAGCGCCATCTCGATTATTATCCTGATTTCTATCCCTTTACTGCTGGCCTTTCGATCTCCCTAGCTTGTCTCAGCAAAGAGTTTTACCTGCGGCCCACGCATTCGTATCCAGGACGTTGTAGCGTCGATTGCCTTCGTCTTACACTTGTATCTCTCTCCCTCGCTTCCCCCCTTTACGGGTGTACTTACACTATCGTCCAATTTTACTTTGCCCTAAATCCGTATTTCCAATCCTAATTAAGCGGTACCTTTATCCCGACATTTTAATTCCCTTGCCTTCCGCCTACTCGCTTTCTTTTCTTTCCAAATATCATTGTATTAACACTTTTCAAGCTTATCTTGTAGTGGAAACAACATCAACTTGCCTTGTAACATTTGCACTCTTTATGTACTTTTCCACTTAAACCTCGTTACTCTGTCCGATTAATGCCTTCCGTATACCGCCACGTTGATTACCGGAACACATATACCCGCGGATCTACCATGTATAGGATATCCCGTGCGTACCTATGTACACATATAGTCCCTACTATCTTGCTTACAAGATATCTCCATACACTATTCCAACTCACCCTAATTCCAAAGCTGCGAGGTACCTTTTCCCTCTTAATCAGTCTAATCCGCCCCGTTCGCGCGATCTCTTGGTTTTCGCTCACTCGCAGACTTTAATTTTCCTTAGACTCATTCTAGCTTCTCATTTACTTCTTGCGTCCGAATTTATAGAACTTTCAAAAAACTTCCGTGGGGTCACCCATCCTAGAATTTCTCTCACTCTAGCACGCTTAACCTCGGAACTCTGGCGGAATACGACACTTTAACGCCCGTATAACTGCGTCCACTTTATCGCATGACCTCCGTCACGTAGTCTGGGGTAAATTGAAGCCTTCACAGATTTCAACACGCCCTCGTAACACAATTACTATTTTGCCCTCCTTTGGTCCTCGGTATTCGCCTTTCACCTGTGGATATGATTACTTTTCGTCCCGAACTTCCGTGTCCCACGACGGCGATGAGCTCACTTGGATCGTCATTACTTATAGATGCTTGGTTACCGGCCCTTGAATTTCTGCTCCCGTTTCACCCCGTTCCTTATCTTCTCTATAACCGGGTCTTTCACATTCCCGTCACTTATAGTGCTCGTGTCCTTGACTACACATGTCATGATCTACTATAATACTGTTAACTTGTTCTCTTCCTATTTCTCCTTCCGATTACCCTTTCTTCTCTTACGCTCACTATCATTTCCACTATTGTATAACGCTTATTCCAAACTTCCCCTACCGAACTTGATAAGCCTTCCCTATTCGTTCTATAGCTCGCTTTTCCGTTTCGCACTTACTTTTATATTCTAACTACGTAGACCACGTCATAGCTTTAGCTGCTTTTTCACTAAGCCTTACTTATTCTCATAACAAGCCTTATTACGTCCACATTAGACCTCATTCATAATCACTCCTATAGTATAACACTTCTTAACCCTTTATCTTTTCCGATCAACTTTATCCTTATCGTTTCACAAACTGTCTTACCTATACATTCATACCCATCGCAAATTTTCTTCCCTTGTGCTCTTATCTTAATCGTACTGTTGCGTCTTTTAACTTGTCACGACCCAACTCCGTAGGCCGCGACACGTGCCCTAGATGGACACTCATACGTACCTTAACCTAAATTAGCAAAATATTAAAGATAAGCAGAAATAATAATTTAACAAAGCCGAGTGGGCATGACGCACGAAGACCGATAAGGCCGTCACAAAACATAAATAAACTCTAAACGTTCGCAAATCTCACGAAACATATGCAGAACCCACACCACATGTCTACGGACCTCTACTGAGAACAAAACATAATCATATGACGGACGGGGGCCCCGTCGTACCCAAAATAAATATGTACAAATGTAACAGAAAATTTTATACCAAAATATGGGCTCCGGACAAAAGAGCACTTCAAATAGCCGAGCGTATAACCAGAGCAAACGGATCCTCAAAGTCAAACGTCGTACCGCGTGGCACGAAACGCAGCCCCCGAAGAAAGGGGGTCGCATTTAAAAAAATGTACTGAATATGTAAAGCAGAGACTGAAATAAATAAAGCTAAAATCAGAACAGAATGTGCGGAATACAAACGAAATGCATAGGTAATCAAAATGCGTATCAGAAATCATAAGTAATGCGTACAGAAAACATATGCAAAAGCCGGCCCCGCTATGGGACTCGGTGAACAGAACAGAGGCGCCCCCTTCTCCGGCGCCAAACACATCATACTTCAGAGTAGGGAATATCTCCGAAACAAATCATAACATACCAAGTGGCCACATCACATCACATAATCAGATATCGCATAAGCGTACATGGCACATCATACACCGTAACCCATGCACGTATATACCCCCTCACACCGGGCGCGGCGAACAATGCGAGAGACATACGCTTGAGAACATATCCCGGCCCGGCTCGGTGTGGGAAACATTGAGGCATCCACGAGTGGAGTAGTGAGAAACTAATGCAATAAAAATAACATATATATATCCAGAGACTCAATGAGGCATATCGAATGACAAATCGAATCAATAGAATCGGACTGAGTCATAGTACGTACCTTTCGGACATTACGGCGGATTATGTCGGGATTTAACATTCGGAGTCGAAGTACATATCAAACATTTCATAGGGTTTGATGGAATATTTAAAACGATTTTTAAGTAGTAAATGGAGGAGTAGTAAAAACATTCCTTTTAAAGCCGCTCGAAGACAAATCGTAATAAAAAAGGGTAAAATCGAAATAGTGGGCCCACCTCGGTCAACCGAGGCGGCGGGCGTAAATTTTAAATCATTGGGCTCCATAAAGTTATTTAGGAAAGTTTCGAAGCGATTCGGATTCATTTGCAAAAGATACGAAGGTTGAAGCATTCTTAAATCCAAAAGCAAGCTTTATGATTCAATTGTACTGAATGAATAGTATTCAAAATCAAACTCGAATTTCGGGAGTGGATTATCCCCGAGGTTCCGTTTTCGGCCTAATAGGTCTAGGACGTGCCAAATAAAGAATAGGTGAGATTTACATACCTTTCGCGCTTGTTAAGCTTGTCGAAACTCCGGTCTCGTTTCGTCAAAAAAATCGCAAATGGTCGTCTTTACCGTTACTATTCATGCAAGTTGACATTTCAATCTTTGGTTTCTATTTGGCTACCGAAATTTGGGCAGCACTTCCCCTATAAACACGACACCCCCGAGATTCAACTCGGCTCAAAATAGTCAACAACAACCCAACAACAACACCAAGAACATCAACAATCACTACAAACCACAACATGACATAACTAGTTTACTTTCCGACATAATGCAATAGTTTCCATTCCGACTTCACAATCTCAAATCAATATCAACATGCTATTTCCATACCCACATACTAATTTAAAATCATTCAAACACAAGCCAAGAATATTTCAAACTTTACCTTCAATATTCGACAATTCCATATTCTATCCAAACTTCTTATATATGCCCCCAAATCATTCCGACACATTTTCTACACACTAATTCATTACCAACAACAACAATCTACACTCAAACAACTTCATTATCTTAATATCATAGAATCACATTAATGCGACGTAATTCTCTACATCTTATTTTCATGCAAATCTTAACCCATACATGCTCCATTTACATTGTAACGATCATGACGACGCAACTAACACGTTAAACAAAATAAATCCAACATGTTCCCTCCTACCATATATCACACGGCCACATGCCAAGTTTCAACTACATTCAACTTTTATTCAATTTTCATCTCCAATACAAATTCCACAATGCCCACAACCAAAATACAACATAAAATTCAACATAGTTACACTACACATAATCGGCCACATGCATTCATTCATATTCACCATGCAAACTTCCATATTCTCATAATTTCTACTTATTTCCATATACCACAACACAACCAAACCTTCATAACATAAATAGAAGGGGTGAATTCTTACCTTCCTTTTCAAGTTTCTTCACTTCACCAATTCATCCAAACGACAAAACCAACGGGTTATCTTCCGAAATAATTGCACCACGTTGTAGAGGGACCTTGAATTGGTAGGAATATAGCAAGAAAATAATTTTTGGGAAGAGATTTCATGGGGTTGGAATTTGGTGGACATGGCCGAATGCCATGCCCTTTCTCTTGCTCTTGTTCTTTTTTTTTTTTTTCTCCTTCTTCATTTCTCTTGAAAATTCTAGAGATTTTCATGAACTTTGGTCCCTTTATATTAACTTATCATGTGACCATGTCACATGACTTGAATTTAATTTTTGTCCCCTTCTTTTTGTTGCCATGGCCGGCCACCCTTCATGGGTTGGGCTTGGCCTTCTATATTTTTTTTGAAATTTTCAAGCCCAAAATCCTTAGCCCACATTTTTGGCAATTCATGAAACCATTTTCCGACATTCCAATTTTGCCCTTAGACTTTTCCAATATTTCCACATCTACATTTTCCATAGCCAACTTATGAACCAAACAAAATCAATGCATTACATTATCCTTAACTTGTTTCGACAACCCCGAGATTCCCAAAGGCGAAAAACACGGGTTATAACATCCTCCCCCCCTTTAGAACATTCGTCCTCGAATGTTCAACTGACCTCATGGGGCTTCATAACACTTCGGGGAGGTTTCCTTCTTTCCATACACATACTTGAGCTTGACCAAAGCACTTATAAGGGCCTTCATCTTTCCACTTCTTCTGTCATTCTTCGACATCTCTTTACTAGGGCGGTTCGGGACCTTAAGTCGGGTATACGGCGAACTGAATCTTCGTCAGAATCAGAAGATCAAACGGACGTCGGACGGAATCATATCCGGAATCAGAAGCATGAAAGTACAACAGACAGAATCACACTCCGATGATTATCTTAAGCAGATTCAAAATTGGGGCCAGACGTACAGAAGCATATTGAGCAATCCCATAATCAGAATTAGGCGTACCGGCACGTATACCAGACAGATTCATAGTCGAGGTCAGACGTACAGACGTATGTCGGACAGATTCAGGATCGGAGTCAATCGTACAGAGATGTATCAGATGGGTCTGTAGTCAGAGTCGGACGTATAGAGGTATAGCAGATAGAAACATGATTAGATTCAGAAGTACCGGGGTATAATAGGCAGAGTTTATCGAAGTTAGAGGCGCAGGAATATGGCATACGGAACTGCGATCAGGGTCAGGCTACTTTTACTACTACTTTAGAGACCTATGGAAATTTCCTTGTCGCGTTTTACTCCTCGCTTGATTACCAACTTGCTTTTCTCATTCTTACACACGAATTTCCTACCTCGCCTGTCAGCTCCCTCGAAGGCTTTACTTAGTCATATTTCTTATCCTTAATTCCTTTCAATACTCCAATTTCCTTACTCTCAATATCTTTACTCAGTTGCTTTTCCAAATATCGTCATGCTAGAACTCTTCCGATCAGTGTTTGTAACGCAATCGGGGTCAGTCCAATTGGTAACATTTGTTCTCACCCTTCACTTCATCCCTTACATTTCGTTTCGTAATGCCTTCCGTTAGTTGCAACATTTTGTCACTGGGCTCACCTTTCGATCAACGTAATCACCAGGGAAAAAGTCCTACACATACATGCACATTCATTACCGTCCTACTTACAAGCATTCTCAGCCATTTTCCAAATTTGCTCTAAATCCCAAGTGATCTTGTACTTTCCCCTTTGCACCCACTTCGTTTGCTTCAGTCTACGCGGCTTCTGTAAAGGTGCTAGCCGCTTCACATACTTCCTTTTCCTTTAGGTCACCCCAAATTCCCATTTATTTCTTATACCTACAATTGTGGGATTTCCTTGTATCCTTCCCACTACGGTCTTGCCCCCACATTCATACCTGTCACGACTCTTTTTCCGTCCGTATTCTTATCGCAACCCTACTATCATTTCCTTAAACTGGAGCTTGTCATAATTCATCCTGCGTACTATAGTTATTCTTAGGTCTATCTAACTTCTCATTTATCCCCTTAAATTCCAAGTTTGCAAAATTTTTCAATTACTTCCCAGGGGGGTCACCCATCCTAAAATTGCTCCCCTCCTGAGCACGCTTAACTTCGCAGCTTCGACGGATTCTAGTCCCTTAATGCCGATATAATCACGTCCATTTCCACACACGACCTTTATTACATAATCTGAGGCTAATCGAGGCCTTACAGATCCCAAGACATGTTCACAACACGTCCTTTCTTGTGCAATTACTATTTTACCCTTCTTAAGCTTCGGTAGTCACCTTTGCAAATTCTTATTACTCGAAATCGTACGCCGCGAATACCCATAATACCGCATACAAAATATATAGCCTTCGTATCCCACGCTAGTCATTCGGGACCTTCGTTTCGGTGTAACGGAACAAGTATATTCGAACTTACCCGTGTAACCTTTCCCGTCACCACTTACCATTTTCCGCCGTATGCAAAACTCACGCAAGGAATTTTATTTCCTATGACTTGGCTCTATCGCACGATCTAAGACAAAAGAAGGTCAACAATTCCTAAATGTCCGGTAGCCTCCCGTTTATAAATGTGGCGCGCTTCACACCATAAACAGGACTCTACTAGACACGGTCTGTAGACATTCCGAGGACCTAACCGCTCTGATACCACTTTTGTCACGACCCAACTCCGTAGGCCGCGACACGTGCCCTAGTTGGACACTCATACGTACCTTAACCTAAATTAGCAAAATATTACAAATAAGTAGAAATAATAATTTAACAAGGACAAGTGGGCATGCCGCACGAAGGCCGATAAGGCCGTCACAAAACATAAATAAACTCTAAACGTACGCAAATCTCACGGAACATATACAGAACCCACACCACATGTCTACAGACCTCTACGGAGCAACACATAATCATATGACGGGACAGGGCCCCGTCGTACCCCAGAATAAATACGTACATATGCAGCAGAAAATTTTATACCAAAATACGGGCTCCGGACAAAAGAGCGCTTCAACGGTACCGAGCGAGATAACCTAGCAACGGATCCTCAAATCGTCAAACGTCTGTACCTGCGCGGCACGAAACGCAGCCCCCGAAGAAAGGGGGTCAGTACGGAAAATGTACTGAATATGTAAAGCAGAGACTGAAATAAATAAAGCTAAAATCAGAACAGAATGTGCGGAATACAAACGAAATGCATAGGTAATCAAAATGTGTATCAGAAATCATAAGTAATGCGTACGAAAACATATGCAAAAGCCGGCCCCGCTATGGGACTCGGTGAACGAACGAGGCGCCCCTTCTCCGCGCCAAACACATCATACTTCAGAGTAGGGAATATCTCCGAAACAAATCATAACATACCAAGTGGCCACATCACATCACATAATCAGATATCAGCATAAGCGTACATGGCACATCATACACCGTAACCCATGCACGTATATACCTGCCCCCTCACACCGGGGCGCGGCGAACAATGCAGAGACATACGCTTGAGAACATATCCTGGCCCGGGCTCAGTGTGGGAAACATTGAGGCATCCACGAGTGGAGTAGTGAGAAACTAATGCAATAAAAATAACATATATATTTCCCGAGACTCAATGAGGCATATCGAATGACAAATCGAATCAATAGAATCGGACTGAGTCATAGTACGTACCTTTCGGACATTACGGCGGATTATGTCAGGACAGAACATTCGGAGTCGAAGTACATATCAAACATTTCATAGGGTTTGATGGAATATTTAAAACGATTTTTAAGTAGTAAATGGAGGAGTAGTAAAAACGTTTCCTTTTAAGCCGCTGGAAGACAAGCCATAAATACAGAAGGGTAAAATCGGAAATAGTGGGCCCACCTCGGTCAACCGAGGCGGCGGGCGTAAATTTTAAATCATTGGGCTCCATAAAGTTATTTAGGAAAGTTTCGAAGCGATTCGGATTCATTTGCAAAAGATACGAAGGTTGAAGCATTCTTAAATCCAAAAGCAAGCTTTATGATTCAATTGTACTGAATGAATAGTATTCAAAATCAAACTCGAATTTCTGGGAGCAGGATTATCCTTGAGGTTCCGTTTTCGGCCTAATAGGTCTAGGACGTGCCAAATAAAGAATAGGTGAGATTTACATACCTTTCGCGCTTGTTAAGCTCGTCGAAACTCCGGTCTCGTTTCGTCAAAAATCTGCAAATGGTCGTCTTTACCAGTTACTATTCATGCAAGTTGACATTTCAATCTTTGGTTTCTATTTGGCTACCGAAATTTCGGCAGCACTTCCCCTATAAACACGACACCCCCGAGATTCAACTCGGCTCAAAATAGTCAACAACAACCCAACAACAACACCAAGAACATCAACAATCACTACAAACCACAACATGACATAACTAGTTTACTTTCCGACATAATGCGACAGTTTCCATTCCGACTTCACAATCTCAAATCAATATCAGTATTTCCATACCCACATACTAATTTAAAATCATTCAAACACAAGCCAAGAATATTTCAAACTTTACCTTCAATATTCGACAATTCCATATTCTATCCAAACTTCTTATATATGCCCCCAAATCATTCCGACACATTTTCTACACACTAATTCATTACCAACAACAACAATCTACACTCAAACAACTTCATTATCTTAATATCATAGAATCACATTAATGCGACGTAATTCTCTACATCTTATTTTCATGCAAATCTTAACCCATACATGCTCCATTTACATTGTAACGATCATGACGACGCAACTAACACGTTAAACAAAATAAATCCAACATGTTCCCTCCTACCATATATCACACGGCCACATGCCAAGTTTCAACTACATTCAACTTTTATTCAATTTTCATCTCCAATACAAATTCCACAATAACCACAACCAAAATACAACATAAAATTCAACATAGTTACACTACACATAATCGGCCACATGCATTCATTCATATTCACCATGCAAACTTCCATATTCTCATAATTTCTACTTATTTCCATATACCACAACACAACCAAACCTTCATAACATAAATAGAAGGGTGAATTCTTACCTTCCTTTTCAAGTTTCTTCACTTCACCAATTCATCCAAACGACAAAACCAACGGGTTATCTTCCGAAATAATTGCACCACGTTGTAGAGGGACCTTGAATTGGTAGGAATATAGCAAGAAAATAATTTTTGGGAAGAGATTTCATGGGGTTGGAATTTGGTGGACATGGCCGAATGCCATGCCCTTTCTCTTGCTCTTGTTCTTCTTTTTTTTCTCCTTCTTCATTTCTCTTGAAAATTCTAGAGATTTTCATGAACTTTGGTCCCTTTATATTAACTTATCATGTGACCATGTCACATGACTTGAATTTAATTTTTGTCCCCTTCTTTTTGTTGCCATGGCCGGCCACCCTTCATGGGTTGGGCTTGGCCTTCTATATTTTTTTTTTGAAATTTTCAAGCCCAAAATCCTTAGCCCACATTTTTGGCAATTCATGAAACCATTTTCCGACATTCCAATTTTGCCCTTAGACTTTTCCAATATTTCCACATCTACATTTTCCATAGCCAACTTATGAACCAAACAAAATCAATGCATTACATTATCCTTAACTTGTTTCGACAACCCCGAGATTCCCAAAGGCGAAAAACATTCCTCCGTAACTTCGTGACTATCTCAAAACCTCGTACAATGTGAGATACCAACAATGCCTCGCGGGGCTAACATATATATATACATATCGCATCATATCACGGCCACACAGGGCTCCCAAAATCATCGACAGTACAAAAAATAATAAACATACCTTGTATGCCCAACTCAATCGGCATCTGTCACACTTTCTTGTTTACTTTCCCTTTTTGACCTTCGACTTGTATTTCAATCGTACTTTAATATCTTACCTGACATATGCCTTGAATACCTTTGCTTACCTGCATACTCCATAACTTCCCACATCGTTAATCGCTTTCTTCTGTCGATACCTTTCTCCTGCTGCAATCAAAAGTTAGCGGAAGAAATATATATATATATATATATATATATATTATATATAAGATGTCAATATAAAGTAACCATCCTAGATGCCCCGTAGCCTCGCGTTTATAAATGTGGCGCTCACACCATCCGGGACTCCACCTATCACCATATCATATAACGTGACAACCCCAGGACGAACCGCTCGATACCAATTTGTCACACCCTTGATCCGATAGGGTGTGATGGCACTCCGACCCCTATTTAGGGCCGAGCGAACACTAACTCTTGTAATACTCATAATTCGACCGGACCTTTAAATCATAACATAGGTACACAAATGAAAGTTCTTTGGAAAACAAATGCTATTTTTTTCTTTTCAAATCAAATAAAATCTATAATATATATAAAAATATAGAACTTATAATACAATGCATAAAGGTACATCGGCTTACATAGCCGCTTACATAACCGACATCTTATACCCACGACACTGTCTGCAAAGTCTCTAACATGGAACATGAATCTATGTCATAATACGTCGACCCCGAAGCGCTCCGGAGAAAAGAGCTCGCCAATCCCGGAACAACTTCTCTCGCTAATATCTTCACTCGTACGGGTGTACCGCGGCATGAAACGCAGCCCCCGAAAGAAAGGGGGTCGGATTCGGAATATGCATCGAGTATGTAAACCATGAAATACAATAAGCGGGATTATACCGAAGTACCGAGTATTAAAATCATAAAGCTTGCCTTTGAAAACATTTATCATGCATATCAAATCATATAATCATCATGTAAATATATAGCGTGTTCCGGCCCTCTGACCGAGGGACTCGGTAGGTAAAATCATCATATACATATTCATATAACGTTCCCGCCCTTTAACAAGGGACGCGGTAAGTAAAATCATATATCATCATGCATGCATATACATATACATATACCTACGGCATCCGGCCCTCTAGTGAGGACTCGGTGAATAGCGTGTCCCGCCCGCTAGCAAGGGACTCGTATGCCATCCTGGCCACCATCTCCATATCATCATATCATCATCATATCATATATATATAACGTGCCCCGCCCCAGTGAGGGACGCGGTGAATAATGCAATAGAGTCGCGCACGAATACATGCCACGGCCGGGACGAGTGAAGGACATATTGAGGCTGGCACGAGTAGAGTAGTGACAAACCATATGCATATAAAATCATACTCAGAGACTCAATGAAGTAGTCTAAGCGGAATGTCATTTGAAAATCGGACAATGGCTATATCAAATATCTTTCGGAAACATAACATACATCATACGTATTTACAAATCCATAAGGGTCATAGTCGTACGTCAAACCAATCCGAGTTCGCCTCGGAAAGTTACAAACTTTATTCACTTTAGAACGTTCTACGAACAAATCGAAGCGATCCGAGCCTTTCGGCGAAAGTTACGGAAGTTCGTAGTTTCGGAGTTGTTTAGGAACAAAACCCTTTTGAAAACAAACTCTTATGCAATATTTGAAATCCATTAAACGAAACATAAAGACCATAATTTGACTACATTAAGAATATGAATATCAAGAAACAAATATGGATCATAAACATGCTCGGACCGCAAGAGTAGAATTATCTCGGCACGTGTCATAACTTACTTTTCACTAAGACATGCCAAAGAAAGAAAGGGTGAAGCTTACATACCTTAGCCGCTTCCTAAGCTAATCCGAACCGGCGTCCCGACTTCTCACGATCTACAATGATGTCATTAGGTACCAACCATTAGCCATAACACTTAAGAATCCAATCCGAATTAACACTTTGCCTACAAAAATTTCGGCGGCATTTCCTATAAATCCAACATCCCGAGAATTCAACTCGGCCAAATCAACAACAACCAAACCAACAACCATACTCACAATATCCATAAGTGATCCAAAACACATTCTAACATTAATAATTCCTTTCTACACAATCCGGCAACATTTCATTTATATTCAAATAAACTACATACGATCAATTCAATTTCAATGCTCATATATTCGATTACTAATCCGCAACCATTCACACATGATTTAAGAATATTCCAAGCAATACATACAATATTCACACAACTCGGCCAACATGCTACACCACCCGAAATCTTCCAACTATATTAGAAACATCAATAACACCTTTTCTTCTCCCAATTTCATAAACTATAACGACAATTCCATACGTTCGCATTATCATTTCCATTAATACAAGAAATCACATTACAACCACATTAACTTCCAAAACATCCCACACGAGTTACAACTCCATTTAAATCATTGAACCTCCATTTTATATCATAAAATCCATCACAACAACAATTAGAATACTAAATTACATTAATTAATTTTTCCCTACACCATGCACCCTTACACGGCCAAACTTCCACACACAACTTCATGGCTTCATTCATTTCTACATATCACAACATGCACAAACACTTATAAAACATGTGAGAAGATTAAACCTCACCTCCTCAATGAACTTTCTCTACTCGGCTAGGCTTCCACTTGCAAGAACGAATGGTTTTCTTGTTCCAACAACTACTCCACGCTAACGAGGGCCTTTCAATTAGTGGGAAAGCTTGAAGAAAATAATTTTCCTTGACCTTTTCTTGGGGCACCAAGTTCAGCCATGGTGGCCGAACCTCTCCCCTTTGTTCTCTCTAAGTTTTCTTGATTTTTCTCAAGTTGTAAAATGTTGGCTTGTGTCTTGTATGCCAACACACACACACACATATATATATACATTTATGGGAGCACATGGCTGGTCATGTGCCCCCTCTTGGCCATTTTTCTCCTTCCTTTTTTTTCTCCCTTTTTCTCTAATTTTCTAGAATTTTCTTGAATTATGACTTACTTGGTCATCTTTGGTCTTTGTATAAATGCCCCTTACAATTATAATTTACACATGTGGCCCCATGGCCCACACACACACATGGCCACATATGGCCATTTTCATGAAATAACCAACTTTCCACAATTGCCCTTTTAATTCCAAATTCCTTAATATTCCCTACCACTAAAAATCATAAACAACTTATGCCTTAAAACAAAGTCGGAAAAGTAGCCTCGTTCTTAACTCATCGCAACCAACTTAAAATATTCCGATGTACAAAATGCAGGATATAACATGAGAGTTAGAGAAGAAGATATTCCTAAAACAGCTTTCAGAACGAGATATGGCCACTATGAATTTCAGGTGATGTCATTTGGATTGACTAATGCCCCGGCAGTGTTTATGAATTTAATGAATAATGTATTCGAGTTCTTTCAGATACCGTTTGTAATCGTGTTCATTGATGATATTTTAGTATACTCTCGGACAGAGGCCGTGCATGCAGACCATTTACGTATTGTCTTTGGAATTCTTCGGACTCGAGAATTGTACGGAAAATTTTCAAAATGCGGGTTTTGGCTAAATTCTGTGACTTTTTTGGGGTATATTGTCTCAGCAGACGGCATTCGAGTTGATACTCAAAAAATTGAAGGCCGTGTAGACTTGACAAGGCTCACAACACTTGGCGAAGTCCATAGTTTTTCGGGGATTGGTAGGGTATTATAGGAGATTTGTGGAAGGGTTTTCCTCTATTTCAGCACCATTGATGAAGCTAACTCAGAAATCAGCGAAATTTCAATGGACTGATGCTTGTGAACGCGGTTTCCAGGAATTAAAATGTCACACCCTAATTTCCGATAGGGCGTGATGGGCACCCGACCCTTACTTAGGGCCGAGCGAACCCACTGACTCTCGTTATACTCATAATCATGCTGGGCCCTTAAATCATGACGGAATGCATAAAGGAAAGCTTTTCAAAGAACAATATGCTTTTCATCCTTTCTCAAATCAAATAAAATCAGAACATATGAAACTTGTAACACAATGCATAATAATACATCGGCTTACATAGCCGCTACAAACCGACATCTTATATACACGACACCGTGTCTCAAAGTCTCTAACATAACTCCGCATACCATAACAAAAAGCATCGACTCGTGAAGACGGGAGAAAATACAGCTCGCCAATCCAGTTTCCGGAACATCTTCACTCGTCCGTATATACCGCGTGGCATACGAAACACACCGAAGGAAGGGGTCATTACTGGAATATGTACCGAGCATGTAAAGCATGAAAATACAAGAACAAGAACCATCCGAAGTAAGGGGAATATTAGTACCGTAACCAAAAAACCATAAAACTTGTCTTTGAAACATAAATCATACATGTCCATGACATTACGAGAGACCGAATGACATAAGAAAATAGTCATCATGTAAAAGTACATATAGCGTGTCCCGCCTTTTGGGGGACCAATAAAACATGTCTCAGTCTTATATATATAACTAGCGTGTCCCGCCCCAAGGAGGGAC
>NW_026716394.1:0-17711 GCF_029784015.1 Lycium ferocissimum
TAAACCATGAAAACATAAAATAAGATTATAAAGTTCCTATGAAAGAAGTAATGGCAAATATGCACGTTTATCGAGACAAGGTGACGAACATAACACGGTCATCATGTACCATTGGGTCATTCACGAAGGTTTCAGGCATTTCAACTTCATTTCCAAAGGTTTCGGACGTTTGAACACTTCTTTTCTTTAAAGCACAAGTTATGGATTCAATTCTATTGAGTGAAAAAGGAATAAATTTAGGTGTCGTTTCCGAGGGGGTAGGACTTTTCCAGGAATTCGGATTTTCAACTTATACTAACTAGGACATGCCAAATGAAGGAGAGTGTAGGCTTCGCCACCTTTTACGCTTTGTTCGCGTCTCAAACTCAAGCTCAAGTTCGCCAAAATCTACAAATTGGTCATGTTTACCAAACATGATTAGTGCCTTTAAGAATTGAATTCTCAAAATAATACTTGGCTCTGGAAATTTCGGTGGCCACCTCCCTGTAAATATTCCATTCCTCCAAGTTCAACTTGGCTGATTTTCAGCAACAATCAAGAATTCAAACAGACCAAACTATCAACCAACAAACCACTTATATTTAATTCAACTCAATTCAATTCTTTTCAATGCAATTCAATTCAATTCCATACAATTCAATATAATTCAATACAATATAATTCACATAATATTCCAACAATACCATCAACATATTACTTGCACCCCGTCTTGATTTATGAAACAACAACAACATTTTTTTTCCTTCTTTCAAATTCAATCACAACAATCCAATTTTCATCCCTCCAACCATTAAATCTTTATTCTAACATCATAGAACCTACCATAACAACAATTTCCATTCTAGATAAAATCGATTCATCACACCCTACCATAACCTATCATTCGGCCAACCCCCTCCCCATATGCATGCTTTTCATAATTTCCATACATTACAACAACAACCAACACACAACACAACACAATACAACTCAACACACACTACACATACACACACGGATTTCTTGTGAGTCCACGGTACCGCCTACACACACTCTTCAACACATGAATTTCATCCATTTTCATACTCCACAACATGCATAAACACTCGCTAACATACAAAAAGAGGAATTAAACCTTACCTTTTTCCTCGAAACTTCTTCACTTGACTCGACTTAACAACTTGTAGGAATATGTATCCTTCTTGCTCCACAAACCACTTCAACTTTAAGAACCCTTCAAGGAATTGTTTGGCTATGAAGAAACAAGTTGGAAACTCTCTTTTTTTCTTTTTTTTTTTCTTTTTCTCTCGGTTTTTCTCTTCTTTTTTTCCTAAGGCCGAATGGCCAAGCTCTCTCTCTCTCTTTCTTGCTTTCTTGAAAAATCTAGGGAAATAAGATGAATAATTCATCCTCCCACCCATATATATATAGTCTCTTCCAATTATAATCAACCATATGGTCCTTGTTTGGCTTGAATTCATTTTGGCCAAATAATGCAAGTGGGGTCCATGGCCAAGTGGCCCCGAAAATTCTAATTTATCTTATTTCATGAAAAATATTTTCCTTAATTCCAAAAAGATGTAACGTCATTTTGCAAATTTGCTTTTACGACGCGAGTAGTAAGTAACCATATGCACCCAAATCATCTTTTGAGACTCTAATAGATAAGTAGACTAATTAATTCTCGAGTGTCAGGATGATAACCATATTAAGTTCTCTCTAAATGTCATTACGAACTATATAAAGGAAAGTCTCAGGGATCATAGACATGTATCAAATCAATACGAGACAGCTTATGAAAGTTAAGGACATTATTCATTATAGAATCCTTTAGGAATAGGAACTTTTATGCATCGTTTACTATTCAATCATATAAAAGACTCGAGGCAATAGCTCGACTATTACGAAGTTCTAACATCAAGAAGTGAATAAGAATCATAAATCATGCTCGGAACTTATGAATAGAATTACCCCAAGCTCATATCGTATCTTACTTACATCTAGGACATGCCAAAAGAAAGATGGGATAGGCTTTACATACCTTTAGCGTTTACTCGTAACACAACACGTATACGCGCGATCGTATCTCAACCTATATTAAGACGTCAAGAACTATGGTTAAACTACGAAGAGATTCAAAATGCATTCTAATGTTAGTAACTCCTTTCTAGATAATTAGACGACGTTTCGCTTATATCCAAACCAACTACTTACAACCATGCCAACATTACTAATCATGCATTCAAGTATCAACGAGGCTATTCAAACATGACTCGAGGACATTCCGGACAGCCCATACAACACTCCAACACAGCCAAACCAATATACAATACAACCTATCATCTTCCAAGTTCAACAAGAATAACAACAATACATTCTTTTCTTCCAATTTCACAAATCATACCAACAACCACACGTTTAGCAACATCATTTATATAATGCAAGAAGCTATATTAACATCATATTAGCTTCCACAACAGCCCACAAACAATTACAACTCCAACTTGAACCATTAAACCTTCATTCTCACCATAAAATCCATAACAACAACAACCAAAATATCAAGTAAATCAATTCACCATTTTTCTTACACAAACAGCCCCTACGCCTCATACCAACATACATAATTCCATGATTTTCATTCATTTCTACACATTACAACACGCTCAAATCATCCCTAATACATGTAAAGAAGATTAAACCTTACCTTTAACACTTGACTTCTCAACTTGGCTAGAACTTGTGCCTTGAATTAATACTTGTTCTTGCTACTCCAATGACTAATCCACGTTGTTATACACCTTCTAAAGAGTTGAAATGCTTGAATAAAAATCAAATTTTGATCCGAATCACCAAGCTTCACTCTCGGCCGGCCATGGCGGGAAACTTCTCTCTCCTCTCTAAGGTTTTCTTTGTTTGTTGAAGATAAGAATGACTTTCCTTGTCATCAACTTGCCATTTATATGAAGACTAGGTGTTGGACACATGTCCCACTCATGGCTTGAACCAATCAAATTTGGCCAAGCCATGTGGGGCCACATACCACTAATGGCCTAATAATGAAGTAATTAAGTTATTAATACCACTTAATAATCTAATCATGGTTAATTAATCCCTAATCTCCAATAATATTTCTATACCCAATAAAATTTATTAGCAACTTGTGCATTGAAACAAAATCGGAAGCTAAAAGTCTCTACTTCGTATCCCAAAATAGTCTTGTCCTTAACTTGTCGCGATTAGCTTTAGAATATCCCAATGTTTAAAAATACGGGATATAACATCCTTCCCCCCTTTAGAACATTCGTCCTCGAATGTTACACTAGTCTCACCAGGTCTTACAAGGACTTCGGGGGAGTCTCTTTTATTGCGAGGACATATAGTCTCATCCACTAATCAATATAATTAAAGGAGGGATTTAAATTACCTGTAGGCATAGGGAACAAGTAAAGATACTTATTCTTTATCTTCTCTTCAGCTTCCCAAGTCATTTCTTCCCGATTATTATTCAGCCACAATACCTTAACGGAAGTCACGTCTTTAATACGCAACCTTCTCACCTGACGATCCAGTAGCTACAGGGTTCTCCTCATATGATAACTCCTCTGTTACTTGGATATCATCCACGGATAATACTCTAGAAGGGTTACTAATTCATTTACGAAGCATCGACACGTGAAAGATTAGATGCACTGCTTCCAAATCAGGTGGTAGGTCCAAATCATAGGCAACCTTGCCTACTTTACGAATAATCCGATAAGGCCCAATATACCTCGGGCTGAGCTTCCCCTTCTTGCCGAATCTCATTACACCCTTCATGGGTGACACCTTCAAGAATACCCAGTCACCAACCTGGAACTCTAAGTGTCGACGTCGATTATGTGCATATGACTTCTGTCGACTCTAGGCTGCTAATAACCTTTCCTAAATAAGCTTTACCTTATCAACAGCTTGTTGAATTATATCTGGGCCGATTAACTTAGTTTCACCAACATCAAACTAACCAATAGGCAACCTGCACTTCTTGCCATACCAGGCCTTACACGGTACTACCTGGGTACTAAAATCGTAGCTGTTGTTATAAGCAAACTCAATAAATGGCAACTGATCATCCCAGCTACCTCTGAAGCCAATCATACAGGCCCGTAACATATCTTCTAGCGTCTGAATAGTACGCTCGGCCTGTCCGTCAGTCTGAGGGTGGAATGCTATGCTAAGACTCACATGTGTTCCCAATCTCTTCTGAAATGATCTCCAGAAGTTAGCTATAAACTGAGCTCCTCTGTCCGATATAATAGATAAGGGAACCTCATGGAGTCTCACTATCTCCTTGATGTATAACCTTGCATAGTCCTTAGCTGAATAAGTAGTCCTGACTGGGGGAAAATGGGCTGATTTTGTCAGCCTATCCACAATAATCCATATAGAGTCATACTTCCATGGAGTGCAAAGTAAGTCTGTAATGAAGTCCATATTTTGGAATCTTTAGCCTCATATATTATTTCTCGACTTCTTTTAAAGGCTTTAACTGTCACTCTACCTTTTTAAGCTCTTAATCTCAATCCTTAGAGTTGGCTACCGAGTAGCGCTGGAATTCCCTCATATAATGACTTCACATGGCTGCTCTGTGCTCTGTCTATCATTTAACTGGTATAATTCTGAAAGAATTTGACATGTAAATTCATTATCTTTTTAATGTGACTAGTTCGATCGTATTACTTAAACCATTTCACAATTTCCCTTAATCTAATTTGTAACACTTTAGGCATGTTATCGCATGTCGTTCCTTTATCTTTAATTCAAACTTCTTCCATTGCTTCTTTATTCAGATTTAGCTCTTAGCTTTTCTGTCACACGTTATGTTGTAATCTTCACAAGAACATGCGAAGGTGCTCAAAGTAGCCCAAGAAATACCTTAGTGTCGTTTCACTAACCTTTATGCTTTTTGCATTCTCCTCTCGTATCTTTCGATCAGCATCGGGGCTCAACTATGGCCATGTCCTATTTTCCCTCAGTACTAACTCTATCTCGATAGTTTGGCTCCACCATCTTTACATCTTTCCTTACTGTAACCTATATCACAACCGCATTGTTATTACCGAATCCTTACTCTTTTTATCAAGTGCTCACTTGGTCTCATTCTTAGCATACCAATACTAGTAAGCTGCATAACTATTCTTGTACAACTTGTATAAAGTATATCCAACCTTAGTCAAAATCTTTCCTTCTCCGGTTCATTACTTACATAGCTTATTCGTACTAACTTTCGCTCGTAGCCTATCTTGTCATACTCCTTTCCCTTCCTTTATTCACTCTTTGATTTTCTCATTCCCTACATGTCGGAGATCTTCTATTCCCTCTCCTTTGTTACTTATAAGTCACAATATCATTAGCGAACAACTCTATAGCCAACATCTTGGCCCTTAATCCAGTATAGCATCGCTATCCTTTATAACATCTCTTAAGTTATTCGATACCCTCCTCTTGTCATAATCTTTCTTTTTATACACATCCACTTTCTAACGTCATGTCATTCAAGGTCTCTACAAAACCTTCTTAACACTGCCTCAAATACCGTCCTGACTTCTATCCATTTATTGTTGGCTTTCAGATCTTACTAACTTATTTCAGCAAAGGATCTCATTTGAAGTTTAAGCATCCATATCAAATATATTGCAGTATCAATTGTTTCCATCTCACATTGCATTTTTCTCACCCGCTTCCCCCCTTAAGGGTGTACTTATACCACTATCTGTTTATGCTTTGCTCTATGTCCCTATTTCCAATCTCAAATTCATCCAATCCCTTTTTCCAATCCACTTGGTACTGTACCATATCCATGTCTTTCTTTATAATTTATAACTTGATTATCTACGTACAAAACCTTATCAAAATCATGAAGCGACGAGAACCTTTCTATATATAGTACAAAATCTCATTTGATAATCTGTACGCGAGTAATGCAACCAATGTAGCAACTCATTCAAGGCCACATTCCACTTACTCCAATCAATAATTAATTAGTACCCGTAGTCGTTCCAAATTCTCAATTAGATATCACCTATATTCTGATGATAAGTATCCAAAGTTCTCTTGTAATATTATCTTTACAATACACCACTTGTTCCTCAAGCCTACCGTCTTTGTCCTTTAAGGATTCCACTATTTTCGAAGTGAAGTCGTGTACACGCAGTACTCTTTTATACCTTATGCCCTTTCACCCTTGTTGTGTGCTCAGTATCGACTTCTAACTTACTCAAAATCATATCAAATTCATTTTAATGATAGCCTTATCTTATCACCTTGTCGTCGTACTACACCTTTAAGTTCATAACTATATATTCCCCTTTCGTTCCATACTCGTAATCAATTAATTATATCTATCTTGGATGCTTCCTTTAGAATTCCCTTACCATTTCTCTCATTTATGTCTATTTTTCATTCTGTGCACGAAGAATCTTATGCTACCTCTGTATCCTTCGGAACACATTACTTCGACATGATCCTTTTTCCATTTTCAAACGTATTCTGTTCATCCATGTTTATTCTTATCTGTTATATCCCGCATTTTGTACGTTGGGACATTCTGAGCCAATTGTGGAAAGTTATGGATAAGGCTATTTTCCGACTTTGATTTAAGTATAAGTTGCATATTCATCTTTTTGTTGGTATGGAGCGTTAAGGGTAAATTTGGAATAAGGAGAATTGGAGGCTAGAAGTTGCAAAAATTATTTCATGAAAAGGGCATAAGTGGCCATGTGGCCGTGGGATCCATGTGGGTCCCACCCATGACTTGGCCCAATTACCTTATGCCATAAAGTGGTACATGTGCTCATTTTATATTGCAAGAAATATATATATATAAATGGGCAAAGGATGACCAAGTCAAGAAAATTATTCATCTTTTGTGACTTATGAAAAGTCTAGAAAATTGGAGAAAAAGGTGCACATGACCGGCCATGTGCATGGTATTTATATATATCTATATGGAGGGGAGACTAAACAAGACAATTCATTTTTCAACTTTAGAAATTTCAAGAAAAATGGAGAAAAGAGAGAAGGGAGCGATCGGCCAAGAAAGGTGGCCGAACGGACCTATGGAATTTGATTAGGAAAAATTATATTCTTCAAGCTTTTCAACTCCTTGGAAGGTCCTTATTGTCATGGAGTAGTTGATGGAACAAGAAAACCATTCGTTTTGCAAAGGACAAATCCTAGCCGTGAGTTGGAGGCAAGTGGAAGAGGTAAGGTTCTATCCTTTCTTGCATATGTTATGGACGTTTGAGTATGTTGTGATGTGTTGAAATGGATGAAATTCATGAAGTTGTGTGTGTGTGGATGTTGGCCGAATGTATGGGCTGTTTGTGTAGAAAAGATGAACTAATGTTATTTAGTGTTCTAGTGATGTTGTTGTGGATATTATGATGTAAAATGAATGTTTGATGACTCATGTTGAAGTCGTAGTGTTGCGGGCTGTTTTGGAAAATTAATATGATTTTAATATATTTTTTTGTATTAATGGAAATAATGTTGCTAACGTATGGAAGTGTTGATATAGTTCATGGATTCGGAAGAATGAAATGTGTTGCCATTGCTCTTATGGAATTTGGAAATTTCGGGTGGAAGAGTGTAATGGTTGGGTAGTTTGGATATTGTATGAATTGCTTGAAATGTTCTTGAATCGTGTTTTGAATGGTCTCGGATTAATATTTGAACGTATGATCATTGGTGTTAGATTGAACGCATGTAGTTTATTTGAATGTAAATGGAATGTCGATGAGTTATGTAGAGAAGAATTGCTAATGCTAGAATGCGTTTGAAATTATTTATTGATGTTGTTGAAATGATTGTTGGTATGGTATTGTTGATGATTGTTTTGGCCGAGTTGAATTCTCGGGGTTGTGGAAATTATAGGGAAATGCGCCCAAATTTTCGTAGATGAGATGATGGCTTGGGATTGAATTCCTTGATGCTTATGACTAATGGGTGATGCTTAATGACAGTATTGTAGATCGTGGGGAGCCGAGACGTAAGTTTGGATTAGCTTAGAGGGCGGCCAAGGTATGTAAAGCTTGATCCTCCTTTCTTTGGCATGTCTTAGTACATGTAGGCTATGATATGATCCCCGAGGTAACTCTACTCCTACGATCCGAGCACGTCTATGATTCTTAGTTGCTTCTTGATATCCGTATTCGTAATATAGTTAAATTGGGGTCCTTATGACTTTTGTATGATTATATATGAACATGCATAGAAAGAGTTTGTTCGTAAAAGGGACGGTAACTACGAACGTCCGTAACTTCCATAGGAAGGCTCGGATCGCTTCGATATGTCCGTAGGAGGTTCTGTAGCGTATGATGATCTCAACCTCCACGGGCGGGCCCGATCGGTCGGGTACTTGTCCGTGGGCCGCAAGACGTTCCTTTGTATAGTTCTAGCAACTTGTTAAAAGAACTTAATATGGTTAACAACTTTGACTTTCGAATATGATTACTCAACTTATCCGTTAAGTCTGAAATGAGAAATCGTATGTATATGATGTTGATCCGTAACTATGATGGCTAGAGTTCTATTTGACAAGTCCCGAGTAACATTCGAAAGAAACTGGATTTGACTATGACTATTGGCTTGGTTTTTAAATGATAGTCTGTTTTGATTGTTTTATGGAATCTGTGTAAATGTACGAAATGAGAATTCGTATACATATGATTTGGATACGTAACTATGATTGATAGAGTTTTATTTGATATGTTTCCGAGTAATATCCGGAAGAGATTTGATTTGACTAATGCCATTGGCTTGTAAATGACAATTTGTTTGATTATTTCGGTAAGTACGTATAAATGTTGTGAGTTGCATATAGATCCCATGATTCTCGCTCGTGCATATTATTGTTACTTCCTTGCGCGAGTCCGGGCCGGTTACTATCGTGCGCACAATTCGAAGTATGATGAGCTTAGAAGTATGATGAGCGTACGATATTATGGTGTTATGATGTGTCCGTCTTTGTAGAGCCCTCTTGGCCGAATGCACCGTGGTTATATGATATGATGTGTGACGGAGAGACGGAGATATGAAAACTTCCGAAGTATGATGAGTTGTGGCGCCCAAGGCGGGGAGGGACGACCACGTTCCGTCCGCCGGGTCTATTACGGACGCATAGGGTATATGATATGCTAATCGATGATCGATGACATGATGATTTGATAATGTGATGATCGATAATATAACGAATACATTCGATGATACGGTAATATGATGATTGTTTAATCTGATGATATGATAATCTGATGATTTTGTTTACCGAGTCCCTCACTGGAGGGCCGGGACGCATTATATGTTATATATATGTATTCTGAAATGTGGTCAGTTGGTATCGGAGCCGATGGTGGGGCAAACCCAATGGTGGGGCAAACCTAGTGGTGAGGCAAATTCCACACTGGTTTAGGCGAATCCCACATTGGTTTAGGCAAATCCCACATTGGTTTAGGCGAATCCCACATCGGTTAATGTCAGCTACTATGATATGATCTATTTTCCGTATATATGAGACAGAAATGTTTTAAAAAAAAAAAGCTAAGCATTTCGGCATTCGATCGATTATATTGGTCTTACGCACTTCGTATGTATGATTTGTCTTTCGGATACAAGCACCTTGACATTCTCGTTATTATGTCCATTGTACGTACTCCTTATTTCGGTTATGATCTCGTTTTACGTATTCCATGCTTTACATACTCGGTACATATTCCGTGCGACCCCGCTCTTCGGGGGCTGCGTTTCATGCCACGCGGTACACCCGGATGAGCCGAGGATATTAGTAGAAGATGTTCCGGCGGGATTGGCGAGCTCCATTTTTTCTCGGAGTCTTTGCCGAGTCAGAGTATTATGTTATGGTTTTATGTTCTGTGTTAGAGACTTTGCAGACAATGTCGTGGGTATAAGATGTCGGTTATGTAAGCCGATGTATTATTACGCATTGTATTATAAGTTTTATATGTTACAGATTTTATTTGATTCGAGAAAGGCAAAAAGCATATTGTTTTCTGAAAATCTTTCTTTATGTACTTATGTTATGCTATGAGAGCTCAATATGATTACGTGTGTCACGAGAGTCAGCGGGTTTGCTCGGCCCTAGGTAAGGGTCGGGTGCCCATCACACCCTATCGGATTAAGGGTGTGACATTATCATACCAATCATTTTCTAGCACTCATTTTACCTCGTTTCTCATCCTTTCTATAGTTTGGTCTTTCACCATTCCGTCACTTATATCACTCGTGTTCTCAGCTATACACGTAGAAGACCTATTTGATTGCGAAAAAGTGTTATCTTGCTTTCTTCTTATTTCCTCCCTTCAATTACTTTTTCTTTTCTTGTACTCGCTACCATTTCCGTTATATCATAATCTTTATTCTGAACTTTTCCTATAAAAGAACTTTATAATTCCTTCTTATTCGTTCTATAACTCGCTTGTATACTTTGGTCACATAGGTCACGTCATATCCTCTAGTCACCTCCTCACTAGGGTTAACTCATTTTCATAACAATCCTTATTATATTCACATTATATCCTGTTCGTAATCAATCCTATAGTATAACACTTCTTAACCTTATCCACGATTCTTACTATGGGTCAATGAAGCAAAGCGTATTTAACCTTTTACTCTCCCAAATCAATCTTATCCTTAATATCTCACAAGATGTCCTATCAATACATTCATAACCGTCACAATTCTTCTTCCTCCACACTCTCGTCTTAATCGTATTATTACTTCTTTTAACTATAAACTCGTCATATTTTATCGGGAAAGTGTGACACGCGAGTTTCCCTGTATATCTTATCAATGTCTAACATATATATATATATATCATTATTCCTCGAGGTTAGCCATACTCGTAGCTTAATCAAATCTTATCATTACTATACGATGGCACGACCTTTCAAGACATATTACGAACCTATATCTTATTCTCTTTTTATTTCTAAGAAAATGTTTTGGAATCCTCTTGAAAAGGTCATATGAATCTCGAAACGATGGGAAATGACCAACAATGCCTCGGGCCAACATATATATATATATATACGGATCATATATATATACTAACACGGGGAGGTCGATATTGTTAATAAGGAATTTCTAATGGATTCTAGCGATATTTAGTATATCATATTGTATATATATATAATCAAACGTTAGTATAAGGAATCTCATTTCCTATATTGGTAATATATTATATCTATAAGGCACGATCGATTAGATATGAAGAAGAAAGGTAACATCCGAGGAGAAAAAATGTCGGACAATTCATAGACCTTGAAATCCATGTATTATAGATGCCGGGATGTGCACAACACACGTTTTGGGATAAACAATTCTCTTTTCTTCTTCGACTCAATATTATGATAGGTATAGTAGGTCGTGCGGTGAGGTGGGAACGATAAGGATCGTACTCCGGTACATATGTTACATAAGGCACGGATTTTGTTAAAGTTTCAAGGTTAAACGTGACTAGTAGGAAAGAGGTAATTTCGTATATGACCCCCGGAAATTTTAGAAAGAAGTCTTACATACTATAATCGGTCACCCCAAATAACTAGCATGATAAGAACTTATACACAAAAAGTCAAGAGGATGTGACGTCGTCTCAAATCGGTCAACAATATGTATATATATATATAGAGAGAAAAGGAAGTCTCGAGACAATACAATTCAAGTTAGGTTTTCACAACATCGCATATAAGCTCCAAAAGGCTATCATAATGACCATTCTTCCATGTCACGACCCGAGCTAAATACGGGCCGCGACGGGTATCGGGGCTCAACCACCAACACCACCACTCACTTACATGCTTATCCCGCTATTATTCATACTATATGCTCATAATCATGTAAAATTGGAATCTTTTACGAAATACATTTTCTTTTATAAACATAAGAATCATACCTTTTTCTCTCCCTTCGGCTATCCAAAATAATATATACATGCATATACATAAAGCCATGGGACCGGACTACCCACCGAATGGCGCGTATCTAGGAGCCTCTCTCGGAATACTAGACATCCGGATGGACGTTTTAATTAAAAATAATAAGGGACCCCGTCATGCCCAAAAACATGAATATACGGATTTTATATATATATACCAAAAGAGAAATATTCGTGGCACGCGTATATTAAAATAATTCCGGAATATGGAGTGCTCTCAAATCAGCTGCTGAAAATAGCTCCTATGAGTCCGTGTTTTGTAACTCCACGGACCACCTCGATACCTTGTCTACTGTGGGCATGAACACGGCGTCCTTAGAAGAAAGGACGTCGATACGAATATTGTGCGAGTATGTGAAGCATAAACAATAATGAAGCATCAATAAGCGAGGAGGCATACATATGTATATATATATATATATATATATATATATATATATATATATATATATATATCTACAGAATCAAAGGATCGAATCATAAGGATGATCATGCATCCGACTTACTTTCGTACTCATCATCATATCATATATATATACATGCATATGTGATAATTGCCCGACCATAGGTGCGGTGTAATAATCATATATCATAAGCATCATCAATAGCTGCGTCCAGCATCACGCGTCCGAGGATATTATCTTGCCGCCCACTAGTGGTGTGTCGCCCATGCCATATATTTGGCCATGGTGTGTATAAGCGCCCGGATATTATCTCTCCTTTAGTGGTGCCATTTGGCCATGGTGTGTGTGCCCTTGCCATATAGGCACGGTGTGATATCATCATATGCTCACTACATCATGCTTATCATAATATGCTTATCATAACATGCTTATCATAGCTCATCATAGTATACTCATTATATCATAAGATGCTTATCATAACTCATCATGGTATGCTTGACATCATATACGTACTACAATACATGCATAGGGACTCTTAGCTATTCATACTTTATCGGGGTGACGTAAGGTCGTGGACCCCCGATGTCATTATGAGCATTCTTACGTATTCTGCCTCACCTTGAAGGAACAAGCATAAGGTGAGTGTGCACAATGATCAATATCATTAAATTACATAAAGGTCATCATTAGCTTCTTAGAGGCATCATATCATAGGCTATAGCATTTCTAGACTTTAGCTTGCTATCCTCATTTTCGTATTCATCTTATTTTTCTTATCTCGTATAGCTATTCATGAGAGAGGACTCTTAACTATCTTGGAGATGGAACATTCATAGTAAAAGAGGAAATTCATGCCATAGGACTCATGCCTTAGAAGGAAAGGGATTAGCCTCGCATACCTTTGTCCGCTTAGCTACTCTATCGCTTGTTCGTTCTCCTTAATGCGCTTGTCTATACCTTCAATGGAATTCATATCGACATTAGCTATGTCATCGTAAAAACATACTTACTAAAGCTATAGAAATTTGGGCAGCGCTTCCTTTGTTTATACTACTTTCCGCCATATTCCATATCCACTCCCAACATTTATAATAATCATCACAATATGATTAACAACAATCATCATTCATTCATATGATTTGCATTTCATAATTCACCTCAAATTCCCATAATCATGACTAAAAATCCATCGTCATATTCTTTCGTATCCAACACTCATTTCATGTCTATAGGTCATTTATAACACATTTATATCACAACCCAACAACATTCATGATTCAATTTCCAACTATGTCTCAAAACGTCACTATTCATCATTCATAACCCATTTTGCTATTCTCTTTTAATGACCAAGTATTTCAACTCCTAAATACCTTAAACAACATATAAATATCATGAATCTTACCTTAGATGTTTTAGGAACAAGCCTTGGTTGCTAATACTCCTCTTTGAGCAAAACCTAGTTTTTCTCCATTTGGATTTCTTGACTTGGATGATCTTTGATGATTCCTTTACTCTTGATTCACTTATTTGATGTTGTTGATCCTCAAATATCCTTGAAAACTTGTGTAATAATTGTAGAGAGAGATCTAGAGAGAAGTGGTGTAGTGTAGAAATGAAATAAAATAAGTCTTGGTCCTCATATTTAATGAATTCGAAATTGTCGCTGAGGTGAACAGTGGTCGTCCATGGAGGTTTACGGTCCGTATTCCACTTTACGGACCGTCCCTCGCGGTCGTCTTTAACCTTAAGCAGAACCAGAAACTTTGGCAGCATGCATGGTGATTTACGACCATGGTTTACGGGCCGTATTTCACTTTACGGTCCGTCCACCAGGTCGTATTTAACCATTTCTCCACGGCGTAAAGTTGAAACCTTTGCATGCCATTTTACGACACAGCGATTTACGGACCGTATTCCACTTTACGGTCCGTATTTGGACTTCACGACCATCGGCGAGCTTTTGCTAACTTTCAACTTTTTCACATTTCTAGACTTTTTTTTTTTTTATTCTATTCATTCCCATCCATTTACATACATTGCCCATGAAACATTATACACTCGCACTCCTCGCTCTCATCACTAGTTCGTCCACACGTACCAATGGGAAATTTTCCGAGGTGTAACATTCTTCCTCTCTCTTTGGAACATTCGTCCTCGAATGTTCGAAGTCTTGGGGAATTCTAAAAATTTTTTTCGAAGCTTTCCTCTGTAATATGGCTATATCATCCTACGCCAACAAAATCAAAATATCGATGCCACACGGGCTACAACATAATAGTATCACGAATTGGCCACACACGACCCAAAAGCATAAAAGTAAAGCGTACATACCTCATCATCTCGTCGTCTCATCATAAGCCTCTTCTGGGGGCTGAAATAAGTGCGGATATGTGGATCTCATTCTTTCTTCTACTTCCCACGTCATCTCTTCTCGATTGTTATTTCGCCATAAGACTTTGACTGATGCTATTTCCTTATTTCGAAGCCTTCGTACTTGCGTCTAATATGGCAATAGGCATCTCTTCATAGGCTAGCTTTTACGTAATCCGAACATCATCAATCGGTACAATCTTTGTGGGATCTCCAACACATTTGCGGAGCATTGAGACATGAAATACGGGTGAACTAATTCAAATGTAGGCAAGTCTAATTCATATGCTACTTGACCCGCCTTGCGGATGATTTTGTAAGGTCCAACATACCGAGGACTCAACTTTCCTTTCTTACCAAACCTCATCACCCTTTCATTGGTGATACCTTCAAGAACACCAATCATCAACTCGAAATTTTAAATCTCGCCGGCGGTTATCCGCATAAGACTTTTGGCGACTTTGAGTCATCAATAACCGATCTCGAATCATTTTGACTTTTTCTACGCTATTTGAATCGGCTCGGGGCCTATTAAGCTCGTACTCTCTCCGACATCAAACCATCCAATCGGAGATCTACACTTCCTTCCGTACAAAGCTTCGTACGGAGCCATTTGGATACTAGAATGATAACTATTATTGTAGGCAAATTCTATTAGGGGTAAGTGGTCATCCCAACCACCACCAAAATCTAAAACACATGCCCTTAGCATATCCTCCAAGGTCCGAATAGTACGCTAGGCTTGTCCGTCGGTCTGGGATGAAATGCGTACTAAGCCTTACTTGAGTACCTAGGCCCTCTTGAAAGGATTTCCAGAACTTGGCTGTGAACTGTGCTCCTCTATCTGAAATAATAGATATCGGAATACCATGAAGTCGCACAATTTCCTTGAGATACAGTCTCGCATAGTCTTCTGCTGAGTACGTGGTTCTGACTGGGAGAAAATGAGCTGCTTTTGTGAGTCTGTCCACTATCACCCATATAGAATCATACTTGCCTCGGGAACGGGGCAATCCTACAATGAAATCCATGTTGATCACTTCCCATTTCCATGTAGGAATCTCCATTGCTTGCAATAACCCCTCTCGGCTTCCGATGTTCTATATTCACTTGCCGACAATTTGAAGCATTTGGCCACAAACCGCTATGTCTCTTTTCATGCCATCCCACCAATACATCGATTTAAGGTCATGATACATTTTTGTCGCTCCGGGTGGATGGAATACCGGAGCAATGAGCTTCTTCTAAGATTTGGCGACGAAATTCTGCCACATCCGGACACATAGCCTATTCGGTACCGAGAACCCCATCTCATTTTAAAACTTCTAAAATGGTGACCTTTCTTTTGGAAATTTCACACCTTTATAATACTTCAATTTGGGATCCTCGTATTGTCGCTATTTTATTTCGAATCCAGGACGAAATCAGGATTATTGATTCTAACTCCCGCATCGCCCGAATCAATTATTCGCACTCCAAGGTTAGCTGTATGATGGAGCTCATGAACCATTTCTCTTTTCCGGAGGAACTTCACATGAACCGCCCGTTGGTCGGCGGCTAAGTGCATCTACTACATTAGCTTTTCCGGGGTGGTATAAAATATCAACATCATAGTCCTTCAATAATTCTAACCACCGCATCTGTCGCAGATTCAACTCCTTTTGTTTGAAAATATATTGGAAGCTCTTGTGATCTGTATAGATATCCACATGCACACCATACAAGTAATGTCTCCACATTTTCAATGCATGAATAACTCACGGCCTAATTCTAAATCATGAGTCGGGTAGTTCTTTTCATGCTTTAACGTGCCTCGAGCATAAGCAATGGCTCTTCCATGCTGCATTAATACACATCCTAGCCCGACACCGGAAGCATCACAATATATAACATATCCATCTGGCCCTTCTGGAAGCGTTAGAACTGAATGTTATATCCCGCATTTTGTGCAATCGGATAATTCAAGACAATTGCGGGAGGATGACAAGCAAGGCCCTATTTTTATTTTGTTAAGCATATGAATGGCTTATGAAGCATTTAGAAGCGGAATTATGAAGAAAGGCCAAGGGCATAAAGGAAAATTCGCAATATGTTTCGTGGAAATATGGAGGAAGACGAAGGGTAAATTTGGAATTTGGAAAATAATTTTTCATGAAATGCATGACAAAAAAAAAAGAGATGGGCTAGGACTTGGGCCATGTTGGCCGTCCACTTCACTCCATGGGCCAAGCCCATGTTGAATTAAAATGCATGGGATTAAAAGAAGACTAAGTCTTCTAAATAATCCCATAACTCTCTAGAAATTTCAAGAAAATAAGAACAAAAGAAAGAAGGAGAAAAGAGACATGGCCATTCGGCCACTTTGAGAAAAAACCGAAAAAAGAAAAGAAAAGAAAAGAGAAGGGTTTCAACTTGTTTCTCCTAGCCAAACAACTCCTTGAAGGGTCCTAAGCAAAGTGGGGTGATTGGTGGAGCAAGGAAGCTTATATTCATATAGGTGCAAATTCTAGCCAAGTGAAGAATTAAGAAGGAAAGGTAAGAATTTATATCCTTTTATATGTTATGGGTATTTATGTAAGTTGTAGTACACAAAAATGGATGAAATTCATATGGAACATGAAGATGGAAGTGTGGCCGTGTATGATATATATATATGTGTGTGTGTGGAAATTATGTGCTAAGCATTTTGTGTTGTGAATGTTATGTTGATAATGGAAATTGAATGATTTTGGAGAGGTCGTAGTTGTGTATATTATATATGATGTTGGCCGTGTGAAGTATATTAGGTGTATGGCCGTGTGTATGTGTTGAGTTATGGAAGAATGGTGAGCATGTTTTATTTAATATTTTGGTTGTTGTGTTATGGATTTCATGTTGCAAATAAAAGCTTAATGAGTTTAGAGAAGTTGTGGTGGTTGGAGACTTGTTGTGCAAAGTTTATGTAAATGAATAGATGTTCTTGGTAT
>NW_026716395.1:0-17519 GCF_029784015.1 Lycium ferocissimum
TAGGAATCGGGGTCAATTTAACGTATACATGTAATAGAAAAATGCTGATAAGGTACCTGTAGCGGCGTCCTGGGAGGGCTCAGGATCCTGTCGTCCCGCCAATGCATATATGAGATGTGGAGGGCCAGCTGAACTGGATGCCC
Organism: Lycium ferocissimum; assembly: GCF_029784015.1. Lineage (NCBI taxonomy): Eukaryota > Viridiplantae > Streptophyta > Magnoliopsida > Solanales > Solanaceae > Lycium > Lycium ferocissimum. Next base: position 144 of record NW_026716395.1, read on the forward strand.
CTCCTCTGCCTCGACCACGACCTGCGGGAGCTTGGGAGGCTTCGCCCGAAGGCGCACGGACGGTGACGAACCCCTTTGCGGCCGGCGGGCTGGCTGCGCTTCCTTCATTTCTTAGCGGACAATCTCGCATCAAATGGTCCATCCGTCCGCGTGGCATAACATGCACCGTCTCGCGGTAACATTGCCCCGAGTGTAGTGCCACACCGAGCACACCGTAGTGGGGTTGCCCCGTCCTGTTGGAATCGGCTCGGTGACCTTTGGGACCACACGAAGCTCGGTACACGATCCTGGGTCCCGAATAACCAAAGCGGTCAAATCCCTATCCGCAAATCGGTGGTGCCTTCGTTATACCCCGCGTTTTGAGCATGAGTTGACGTGTACCTCATCGTAGTAATGAGATGTTTTAAAGCACAAGCCATGGAAAGTACGTAACAACGAAAAAAGGGTGAATTACGATCTCGTAAGTCGTAATCGGGAAAGAATATTTTGAAACACGGGAACATGGCCATTATTAGTGTAATAAGTGATAAATATCATGTATGGAGAATTTCGGAATATTTCGGATTGAGCAAATTGAAGAAAATAAGTTCGACGAAAATTTGAGAAACGCGGGACGGATTTTAGTTAACTTTGGAGGCGCATATCTCATAGTATATGTGGAGTTTTAGGTGGTTCAAAGTCCTAAAATGAAGTTCGTCGAGTCCTAGTTTGTAATGCAACCAACCGTTCATTGATAGGACATCGGAGTAGAGAATTATAGACGTTACAAACTGAACTGTCGACGCAAACAAAAGTATTCCGTTACACATTTACAAGATGCAAGCTACGATGTTGGGCTACGATGTTGCTACAAGAAAAAACCGACTTCAGCGAGTCCGTTTTAAGGTGTTAAAATCTCATTTTTTTTTCATCCAAAACTTCCAAAATTTCAGAGGAAAATTCAGCGGCAAAGGGGGAGGCTAAAGAAAAGGTAAGATTTAATCCTTCTTTTACATGTTTTATGGATGTGTTGAACGTGTTATGGTGCATGGAAATGGATGGAAAATCATGAGAGGTTGTATGTTGGGAGTTGTAGCCGTGGGTGTATGTTGTTGATGTAAGCATGACGAACCAATTTTATGTGATGTAATTTGATAGTTGTGATGTTGTGGAGTGTGAAAATGAATTAAAATCATGAAAATATGGATGTTAAAGTTGAGTTGTGAAAGTTGAAGGTTGGCCGTGTGTTTGTGTGTATGGTGTGATGATAGTGATTTAATTGTATACAACATGTTTGTGTGTTATGGTAATGTGTAGAAAGTGAATGAAACTTATGGAATGGTGTAGGTTGAGGGTTGGCCGAATGGGTCGTTTTTTGGTAGCTTATAGCGAATTGATTTTATTTGGTATGTTTTGGTTGTTGTCGTCATGAATCCAGTAGAGGTAAATAAGAGCTTAATGTGCCAGAGTTGGTGTTGTAATTGTTGGTGGGCTGATTTAGAACCTTAAGAAATTTTAATGTGGTTTCATGAATTGGTGGAAGATAATGTCGTCAATGTGTGAAATTGTTAGTATGGTTTATGAGTTTGGAAGAAAAGAAATGCGTTGTTGATATTTCCTTGGACTTGGAGGGTTTCGGGTTGCCTTATGTTTTGGTTGGATTGTTTTGAACAATTTTGTGAATTGTGGGAAATGTTATTGATTTGTGTTTGAAAAGGTTTGAATTGTTATTCGAATATGCGATCGTTGGTAGTAGTTTGAAAATATGTAGTTAAGTTGAATATAATTGGAATGTTGTCGAAGTATGTGGAAATGACTTGTTAGTGTTAGAATGCGTTTGAAATTACTTCTTGATGTTGCTGAAATGGTTGTTGGTATTGTTGTTGATTTATTTGGCTTAGTTGAATTCTCGGGGTTGGTGAATATATGGGGAAATGCTGCACTTTAATTTTGGTAGAAAAAGCAATGGTTTGGGATTGGATCCCTTGCTATGTTGGACTAATGTTCGATGCCTATTGATGTTGTTGTAGATTTTGAGAAGACGAACTTACGTTTGGATTAGCTTAGGAAGCAAGCGGAGTATGAGAAGCTTACCCTTCTTTTCTTTTGGCATGTGTGAGACGGATTAAGGTATGACATGATTTGTGCCTTGGGGGTAACTCCATTCGTAAATTTTGAGTAGGTTTGTGATTCGTATTTGCTTGATGTTGGCATCCTTGTTGTGTTATGTCTTGGATATGATTGAGTTTGAAGTGTTGCGTAAGCGATTTTTATATGTTTCTTATTATTCGTACCCTTAATGCAGTCGAGTTACGATCCTCACGTCTTTTGTATGACTAAATTTCTAAGGTCGCAAAAGAGTTACGTTTTCAAAAAAAAATTGGTTTTAAAAGAGTTTTGTTTTCAAAAGAGATATATGCCTAAACGACTCCGAAACTTCAAACGTCCGTAACTTTTGCATACGACCTCGAAACGCCCCAAAACATAATATGTAAGTTCATAAGACATCATTCTCCCCTACCCGTAGTCGGGCTCGGACGGGGGTCGGCACCCGCCCGTGGGGCCCGGCCTTTCTATGCTACCTTTATGGATTTTTTAAAATTTAATATTTTCTTCATTATGACTATTTATTTATGTATTTGTCGAGGTTGGAAATAAGGATTTTATGCCCATGATTTTGGATACATAATTGTGGTTTCTAAAAATTCGGTTTGACATGTTCCGAGCAGAAATTCGGAAAAAAACTTGTTTTGACTATGGTTTTCGATTTTCAAAAAAAGAGGGTTCGTTCGATCATTCGGTTGAGTACGTGGATGCATGTCGATATGCGTGTGGTCACTTACGATCGGTTCGTGCGTTTGTTACCTCTTTCACCGGATCCGAACCGGTATATGATCGTGCGCACTATGATATATTCGAAGTTATCTTGTATTCACGGTTCCCGAGACCTCGCCATGGCCGGGTTCCGTTTATGAAGTTATGCTGTGATACGGCTTATGATGTGTTGTGATGATGTTGTGTTGGGGGATACGGAGATTTGAAATCTTACGGAGTTATCTTGTGTTTGTGGCGCCGATAGGGTGGCGACCACGTTACGTCCGCCGGGTCTATGGACCGCATTTGATATGTGATGATGTGTGATGAGTTTTGTTCTCCGATGATGAGTTTGATCACCGATGATGAGCGGATCCCATATCGGTTCTTGTCATTCCATATGACGGCATTACGATGCGTTCGGTATAGTATGCATGATTTGTGTGTCGGATGTAAGTACTTAGATAGTTGTGTTATTACGACTTCACTTCTTGTACTTCCTACTTTAGTTATGACTCGTTTGATGTATGCTATGCTTTACATGCTCGAGTACATATTTAAATCATGACCCCCTTTCTTCGGGGGCTGCGTTTCATGCCACGCGGTACCCACGGATAGTCGGTGATGCTAGCGAGAAGATGCTCGGTTGGATTGGCGAGCTCCGTTTCCTCCGAAGATCTTTTTGCCGAGTCGAGTGCTTTGTATGGTGTTCGAAGTTATGATAGAGACTTTGCGGACGATTATTAAAGTGTATGATATCGGGTCTGTTTGTAGCGGCTACGTAAGCCGGCGTGTTTGTATGTATTATGTTACCGATGTGTTTTGACGAGCGGCTATATAAGCCGAAATCTTTGTTATATGCCTTATATTACGATTTTTATTTGGTTTGAAAAAAACGAGAGGCATGTTTGTTTTAAGAAAAATTTTCATTACGTGTGTATGCTATGTTTTGTGGGCCCGGTATGGGTATGAGTGTTACGTTAGTCGGCGGGTTCGCTCGGCCCTAAGTAAGGGTCGGGTGCCGTCACGCCCTAACGAAGTGGGGGTGTGACATGCACCGGCCACCGATTGGCACGAATACTCAAACGGCTCTGCGGTGTGTCACACCTAATCTCCGTTAGGGCGTGATGAGCACCCGACCCTTATTTAGGGCCGAGCGAACCCGCGGACTCACATAATGTCATACTGCATTGGTTCTCAAGTCATGACACAGATATACATAACAAAAATTTATCGAAGAATAATACGCTTTTTGTTTTTCCTTGAATCAAACAAAATCTTGCAACATATGAAACCTATAACACAACGCATAATAGTATACCGGCTTACATAGCCCTTTACATAACCAACATCTAATTCCCACAACACTGTCTGCAAAGTCTCTAACCCAGAACATGAAACCATAACATGATAATCTGACTTGGCAGCACTCCAGAAGAAATGAGCTCGCTAATCCCACCGAAACGTCTTCTACTAAAATCTTCAACTCGTACGGGTGTACCTGCGCGGCATGAAACGCAGCCCCGAAGAAAAGGGGGTCGGTCGGAAGATGTGCGAGTATGCAAACGATAAATACGATGGCGAATCATACGGAAATCAAGAAGACAGAATGGTAGTACAATAACCGGAACTCATAAAACTTACCTGGAACGTAAATCATGCCTTTCAAAATCACTAGTGGACTGAGTATCATATTTAAAGAAATCATCATGTACATGTGCATACATAACATGCCCCGGCCCTCTAGTGAGGGACGCGGTAAGTAAAATTATCATGCATATATATATAACGTGCCCGCCCTCTAGTGAGGGACGCGGTGAAAGGAATCATCATAAGCCATCCGGCCACCTCCCCGTCATCACATCATCATCATAAGTATATATGTATATAACATGCCCCGGCCCCTACGTGAGGGACGCGGTGAATAATGCAGAAACGTGCACGAGTACATACCCTGGCCGGGACGCGGTGAAAGAGTGGCTACCGCTCGCACGAGCGAGTAGTGAGAAAACCATATGCAATACAAAATATAAAATATTTTACAAAGACTCGAAGGCGTAACACAGATAACAGATCTCATAGCGGACTTTTATCAATAATCAGAACATAAGTCTTTCGGATGTCGAAATATTTCATACCGGAATAATCTTTCTGGAGCATTTGCAAATTCCAAAGTAGGTCATCAGACTCAGGTAAATATATATAACAGTCATTCTGTAGAAATTAGAAAGGTAGCTAAAACTTTCCTTAGTTTTATTCATTTCCAAAGTAGTTCAACGGAATAATAGGAAAAATCCGGACAAAGTGGACCCACCTCGGTCAAATGAGGTGGCGTATGTAAATTATGCATGTTAAACTTCATAACGCCATTTATGAGTATTCTAAGGTAACCGGATCTCATTTGCACAAGTTTTAGAGGTTAAAACAATTTTTCTAACTATTCACACAATAAACCATTCAATTCTATTGAAAGAAAACGGGGCATTTTTAGTCGTAGATTCTGAAGAGTAGGATTGTCCCCAAAGTTCAAATTCAAGCCTAGTACGTCTAAGACATGCCAAAAGAAGAAATGGGAGAGCTTTACATACCTTTCTTGCTTGTTAAGCTCGTCGAGACTCCAATCCCGTTTCGTCAAAATCCTACAAATGGTCGCATTTACGGTTACTATTCATGAGGCTTAAAATTCCAATCTTGACCAATACTTGTCTATAAAAATTTGGGCGACATCTCCCCTATATACAACCTCCCCGAGGTTTCAACTCGGCTAATCAACAACAACCAAACCAACAAGCATGATAACAATATCCATGAGTGATTCAAAACGCATTCTAGCATCAACAATTCCTTTACACACATTTGACAACATCTCATTTATGTTCAAATAATCTACATACAATCGATTCAACTTCGTTGATCATACGTTCAAGTATTAATCCGAAACCATTCAAACGTGATTTAAGTACATTTCAAGCCACCCATACAATAAAAACAGCCCGGCCAACACGTTATGCCACCGAAACTCTCTAAACTTGGCAGGAGCAACACAATGCGTTCTTTTCTTCCAAATTCATCAATGACCCCAATAATCCATACATTCACAACATTATTTTCATAAATTCGAGGAAACATACTAGAACCACATTACCTCCCACTTCAGCCCACACAATTAAAATCTCAACTTGAATCATTAAAACTTCATTTTTCATCATATAATTCACAACGACAACAACCAAATGTTAAATAAAAATAAGTCATTCCTTGTCTTACCAAAACAGCCCATAAACGTTCTCTACTTCTACTTGGATCATTAAGTCATCATTTTCACCATGAAATCCATACAACAACAACCAAATCACACTAAATAAAATTCGTTCATTCCTTGCCAAATAACACAACCTATTTTCGGCCATTACTCAACCTACACCATTCCATGCGTTTCATTCATTTTCCACACATTACAACAACACACAAACATGCTAAATTCAACTAGTTCATTACTCCAACACGCCACTACATGCACACGGTTTACACACATACACGGCTACAATTCCCCATCCATACTTTCATGGATTTCATTCACTTTCACACTTTACAACATACACAAACCATTCATAACACATAAAAGAGAAAATTGAACCTTACCTCCTTCACTTGGTTCTTCAACTTATCTAAGGGTTGTTCTTGAATAAACTCTTGTTCTTGCTACTCCCACAACCACTCCAAGTTGTTCTTCACCTTCTAATGAGTTGAAATACATGAAGGAAACAATTTTTCTTGATCAAAACTTGGACACCAATTTCAGCCAAGGGCTGGCCGAAAGTCCCCTCCTTTTTTCTTTCTCCCAACTTCTTGAACTTTCTTGAATGACAAATGGTTAAGATGACTAAGGTAGTCATCTTATACATACATATATAATTAGTACATGTGGCCTAGGGCCCACATGTCATGTGCATAGCCACATGACTTTTAATTTCATGAATTTCTAATTTCCAAAACTTCACTTTTGCCTCCAAATTTTTATGAAATGTCCAACTTTCCATAATTCACTTTTGGTCCCATATTTCATGAAACACTAATTTTCATAATTCCACTTTTAACCCCAAAATTTTCCTTAATATTTCCATCCCATAAGATCATAAGTGACTTACGCCTTAACACAAAATCAAAAGTAGCCTTGCTCTTGACTCGTCGCGACTAGCTCAAAAATATCTCGACGTACAAAATGCGAGATGTAACATCCTCCCCCCCTTTGGAACATTCGTCCTCGAATGTTCAACTAGTCGTATAGGATCTTAAGGATCTCAGAGGGGTTTCCTTTATTACCATAGCATAAGATTTCACTTACCAGTCATATTTCTCTTTCATCTCCTCCTCAGGTTCGCAAGTTATTTCCTTTCTGTTATCCTTCTGCCACGGTGCCTCACCGGAGCTACATCTTTAACACGCAACCTTTGTCTTACAATTTATGTAATAAGGTTCGGTGTATATCGGGTTAAACTCGTCCTTTTTGTCGAATCTGATCACGCTCCTCATGGATGATATCTCCAAGCATGCCCATTCGCCAGTCTAAAATTTTAAGTGCCGACATCGATTGTTGTCACATGATTTCCACCGCTTCTGAGCTACTAATAGCCGTACTACCTTTCACGACGTCTCCGCGAGCTACTCGTTGCTTTCCTTTGTCGTATTCTCTCTCTAAGTTTCCTTTTCCTAATATCATATTGTTTCGGGTACTTACAAGATGTCTCCCTACACTATTCCAACTCACTCCAATTCTAGAACTGCAATGCACTTTCTTCCTCTTTATCGGCCTAATTCACCCCGTTCTGCGCGACCCTCTTTTTTTTTTTTTGGTTTCTGCCCACTCCCCAGACTCTTAATTTGCCTTTAAGTCATTCTAACTCCTCATTTACTTCTTGCGTCTGAATTTGCAGAACTTTCAGAAAACTTCCCAGGGGGGGTCACCCATCCTGAAATTGCTCTTACCTCAGCACGCTTAACTTTGGAACTCCGATGAAATACGATGCCTTAACGCCGGTATAATCGCGTCCACCTCACCGCATGACCTCCGTCACGTGACCTGGAGTAAGTCGAAGTCTTAACGGACGTCGAAGCGCTCTTATAGCATAATTACTATTTTATCCCTCCTTGGATCCTCGGTATTCACCTGTGGACATGCTTACCTTTCGTTCTGGGCTTCCAAATTCTCGATGGTAATGAACACACTCCGAGCGCCGTTACTCATAAATCCTCAGTTACCAGCCTTTGATTTCTGCTCTCATTTTCTCTTTATTTCTGGGGAAATTTCGGCAGAGTCTCCTCTGTAATTGCCACTATCTCAAAACCTGTACACAGAAATACCAGCAATGCCTCGCAGGGCCAACATATATACATGCGTATCATATCATATCACAGCCTCACAGGGCTCCCAACATCACTGACAGTACAAAAATAATGAACATACCTTGCGGGCTCGGCTCAAACTGCACCTATTACACTTTCTCGTTTACTTTCCCCTTTGATCTTTCGTTCGTATTCCAGTCGTACTTCTATTTCTTACCTGACATGTATCTTTCGTACCGTCGCTTACCTTCATGCTTTATAGCTTCCAATATCGCCAGTCGTTTTCTCCCGTCGATGCCATTTCTCTGCTAAAATCAGAGGTTAGCGCAAATAGTCTCATTTCCTATGACTTGGCTCTATGGCACGATCTAAGATGTCAAGGAAGAGTAACCATCCTAAATGCCCCGTAGCCTCCTGTTTATAAATGTGGCGCGCTTCACACCATAAACGGGACTCGGACACGACACAGACAACCCCCAAGACGAACCGCTCTGATACCAATTTGTCACACCCTAATTTCCGTTAGGGCGTGATGGGCACCCGACCCTTATTTAGGGCCGAGCGAACCCGCGGACTCACATAACAGTCATACTCACATTGGTTCTCAAGTCATGACACAGATATACATAACAAAAATTTATCGAAGAATAATACGCTTTTTGTTTTTCCTTGAATCAAACAAAATCTTGCAACATATGAAACCTATAACACAACGCATAATAGTATACCGGCTTACATAGCCCTTTACATAACCAACATCTAATTCCCACAACACTGTCTGCAAAGTCTCTAACCCAGAACATGAAACCATAACATGATAGTCTGACTTGGCAGCACTCCAGGGAAATGGAGCTCGCTAATCCCGCTGAAACGTCTTTTACTAAAATCTTCAACTCGTCTGGGTGTACCTGCGCGGCATGAAACGCGACCCCGAAGAAAGGGGTCGACGGAAGATGTGCGAGTATGCAAAGCAAGTAAATACAAGAATCGAATCATACGGAAATCAAGAAGACGAATGGTAGTACAATAACCGAAACTCATAAAACTTACCTGGAACGTAAATCATGCCTTTCAAAATCACTAGTGGACTGAGTATCATATTTAAAGAAATCATCATGTACATGTGCATACATAACATGCCCCGGCCCTCTGGTGAGGGACGCGGTAAATAAAATTATCATGCATATATATAACGTGCCCCGCCCTCTAGTGAGGGACGCGGTGAAAGGAATCATCATAAGCCATCCTGCCACCTCCCCGTCATCACATCATCATCATAAGTATATATGTATATAACATGCCCCGCCCTCTAGCCGAGGGACGCGGTGAATAATGCAGAGAAACGTGCACGAGTACATGCCCTGGCCCGGGACGCAGTGAAAGAGTGGCTACCGCTCGCACGAGCAGAGTAGTGAGAAAACCATATGCAATACAAAATATACAATATTTTACAAAGACTCGAAGGCGTAACACAGATAACAGATCTCATAGCGGACTTTTATCAATAATCAGAACATAAGTCTTTCGGATGTCGAAATATTTCATATCGGAATAATCTTTCTGGAGCATTTGCAAATTCCAAAGTAGGTCATCAGACTCAGGTAAATATATATAACAGTCATTCTGTAGAAATTAGAAAGGTAGCTAAAACTTTCCTTAGTTTTATTCATTCCAAAGTAGTTCAACGGAATAATAGGAAAAATGGGACAAAGTGGACCCACCTCGGTCAAATGAGGTGGCGTATGTAAATTATGCATGTTAAACTTCATAACGCCATTTATGAGTATTCTAAGGTAACCGGATCTCATTTGCACAAGTTTTAGAGGTTAAAACAATTTTTCTAACTATTCACACAATAAACCATTCAATTCTATTGAAAGAAAACGGGGCATTTTTAGTCGTAGATTCAAGAGTAGGATTGTCCCCAAAGTTCAAATTCAAGCCTAGTACGTCTAAGACATGCCAAAAGAAGAAATGGGAGAGCTTTACATACCTTTCTTGCTTGTTAAGCTCGTCGAGACTCCAATCCCGTTTCGTCAAAATCCTACAAATGGTCGCATTTACCAGTTACTATTCATGAGGCTTAAAATTCCAATCTTGACCAATACTTGTCTATAAAAATTTGGGCAGCATCTCCCCTATATATACAACCTCCCCGAGGTTTCAACTCGGCTAATCAACAACAACCAAACCAACAAGCATGATAACAATATCCATGAGTGATTCAAAACGCATTCTAGCATCAACAATTCCTTTACACACAATTCGACAACATCTCATTTATGTTCAAATAATCTACATACAATCGATTCAACTTCGTTGATCATACGTTCAAGTATTAATCCGAAACCATTCAAACGTGATTTAAGTACATTTCAAGCCACCCATACAATAAGCAAACAGCCCGGCCAACACGTTATGCCACCCGAAACTCTCTAAACTTGGCAGGAGCAACACAATGCGTTCTTTTCTTCCAAATTCATCAATGACCCCAATAATCCATACATTCACAACATTATTTTCATAAATTCGAGGAAACATACTAGAACCACATTACCTCCCACTTCAGCCCACACAATTAAAATCTCAACTTGAATCATTAAAACTTCATTTTTCATCATATAATTCACAACGACAACAACCAAATGTTAAATAAAAATAAGTCATTCCTTGTCTTACCAAAACAGCCCATAAACGTTCTCTACTTCTACTTGGATCATTAAGTCATCATTTTCACCATGAAATCCATACAACAACAACCAAATCACACTAAATAAAATTCGTTCATTCCTTGCCAAATAACACAACTTATTTTCGGCCATTACTCAACCTACACCATTCCATGCGTTTCATTCATTTTCCACACATTACAACAACACACAAACATGCTAAATTCAACTAGTTCATTACTCCAACACGCCACTACATGCACACGGTTTACACACATACACGGCTACAATTCCCCATCCATACTTTCATGGATTTCATTCACTTTCACACTTTACAACATACACAAACCATTCATAACACATAAAAGAGAAAATTGAACCTTACCTCCTTCACTTGGTTCTTCAACTTATCTAAGGGTTGTTCTTGAATAAACTCTTGTTCTTGCTACTCCCACAACCACTCCAAGTTGTTCTTCACCTTCTAATGAGTTGAAATACATGAAGGAAACAATTTTTCTTGATCAAAACTTGGACACCAATTTCAGCCAAAGGCGGCCGAAAGTCCCTCCTTTTTTTTCTTTCTCCCAACTTCTTGAACTTTCTTGAATGACAAATGGTTAAGATGACTAAGGTAGTCATCTTATACATATATATATAATTAGTACATGTGGCCTAGGGCCCACATGTCATGTGCATAGCCACATGACTTTTAATTTCATGAATTTCTAATTTCCAAAACTTCACTTTTGCCTCCAAATTTTTATGAAATGTCCAACTTTCCATAATTCACTTTTGGTCCCATATTTCATGAAACACTAATTTTCATAATTCCACTTTTAACCCCAAAATTTTCCTTAATATTTCCATCCCATAAGATCATAAGTGACTTACGCCTTAACACAAAATCAAAAGTAGCCTTGTTTTGACTCGTCGCGACTAGCTCAAAAATATCTCGACGTACAAAATGCGAGATGTAACATGTATGCCCTATATTATGTTGAAATGGATGAAAATCATGAAATATGGAACCCTATGGAGTTGAGCTCCCCTCTCCCGCGGGGATATTGTTGTTGTTTTGGGCATGGGCCTAGTTAAGTTCATATGTAGCATGTTTAATTGTTCAAGCACTCCTTGATTATGTGTGAAAAAATCATCTATATGTGTTTGTGTGATCTCCGAATATAGGTCTATCATAGTGTGGCAAAGCTAATGAATTAATGTCGCTTAGTGACTATATTCTATGAATTCTATGTTGGAAATGAGATTCAAAAACATATCGACCAAGATTGATGTCGTAATTGTATGGCGATAAGAGAATGTCAGAAATGCCTTGATGTAATTTGTATATTTATGAGAATGACATTGCTAGAATGTGAATTGTTGTTATACCACGAAGCGAGGAATCCCGTGTTATAGTTGAGGCCAACTCTGGGACTTCGTATCCGAAGCATGTATGATCCTGGAGTCCTCGGAAATGTTGTATGAATTGTTTAAGATCCTCTTGGTTTTGATCCATAGAACTCGGAGGTCTCGGGGTGATAAAGTCACGGGCTCTTGCGCTGGCTTGAATCTGTTTGTAGAATTGAATATATTGAAACCGTGGCGAATGAGTCAGAGAGCTTAATGCTATATTGCCTTTCTGATTGATTATTAATGTTGCTAGGGGCCCCCGTTGTTGTTCTTGTTGTTGATTCGGGCCGAGTTAAACTCCTGGTTGGTCTATTTATTAGGGAAATAAGCAAATTTCTGTAGAAGGAGCCTAGTTTGGAATTAAATGCCCAAATGTCTATAGCTAATGTTTGGCATTTATTGCCACCGTCTTGTCACGACCCACCCAGGCCGTGACAAGAGGCTTTCTCTTCCGTCATTGAGGACTCATAACTTGCTATTAGGAGAACAACATGGAAATGGCGTTCAATTTTTTTTTTCGCACGATTTAGATAAAATACTAAAGTCAGATATAACTCAAAACGCCTTGAAACGTACCAACATATATATACACATACATAAATATAGACTCTAGACACAGGCTCGTCAAGACAAACCCCTAGGACCGAACCGCTGCGATAAGACCAAACAGTCACGACCCAACTCGGGCGCGAGGTGCCCGATCTAAAAGTACACACCCGCGTCTGTATATACACAAAATTATACCAAAGTAAGGGCCATGGAGTTGTCCATTTTTTTCGAATACACATTAGTAGCTACTAGTATACATCCCCGTGACTTTGACAATACATTATACGGCGACAAGGACAATCGGAACACAAAATTTTAATATGTACCGAGCCTCTAACATAGGATACATATACACCGGAAAGGCGAGTCGTAAGTCATAATCATACCAATAGTAGTACCAAAAGACTAAATAAGTACACAAAGCCCTAAAACAAGCTTTAATAAATGGCGATGCAACTCCTAAAACCGGGTCAGTAAGTAATACAATACATCACACGCGCCGTCCGCGAAGGGGCGTTAGTACAAATAGTGTACCAAGTATGTAAGGCGTGGAGGTAAACAATGCAAGTATAAACATAAGTAAGGATCACCATGTCATAGGTTCGGGGGGCATACAATGAATCAACAATAACTCTCTTAGGAAGGCCTTTACATAATAGTGATACTATGCGTGCTTATCTTAGGAAGATATCTAGTAATGATATGTAATACATAAATGGTAAATGAAATGAAATAGTAAAACTTATCATATAATATCATGTGCGTACTATATCATAGGAAAAATATCATACCATAGCATGGCGTGTGTCATAGCATATCATGGCATACATAAGCCGTGTCATAGTATATCATGGCATAGCATGGCGTATCGTAGTATATCATGGCAAACCAAGCGTGTCATGGTATATCATGGCATAGCATAGCGTATCGCATAGTATATCATGGCATGGTTTCGGAAAGTGTGTAGTATATCATGGCATAGCATAGCGTTTCAAAGAAAATCAATGGCATGGCATAGTCTCGTGTCACTAGCTCTTTATCATGGTAGCATAGAGTATCAAATATCATGGCATAGCATATTCGACCGTGGGCCCACATAGAACGGGTCAAGTCGAGGCGTTTAACATGAATTACAAAGATATCGGCTCGCCCCATATATCCATCGCGTCGGGCATCCGCGTCGGGATGATTGGATACGACAGGTGGCAATGAAACATAGTTCCCTTTCCAATTCTTTCCCAAAGGTATCCCTTCCCCCATATCCCCATATATATATACATATAGCATATCATATTATATCATGATGTTATGTAGTGAATAGACATTTCCTCACCCGAGGCATCATTATTTCCATCATAGTAATCATAGTCGTCATTTTAGTTATAAGGACTTTCAAAAAGTGTACAACTTTAATTTGGAGAAAAATAAATATTTTACCAAACATTTACAAATTTTTAGAAATATAAAACAAGCTTTTAAGATGGACTAGTTAAAGCAACTATCTCTTATTAGTCGAGATAATAACGGCAAAGTGTTTCCTATAATTCAACATCCCCGAGCATCAAATAAAACAATAAAGAAAATCCAATCCAAAAAGGGGCCCACCAATCCAACAACAACATCAACAACACCAACAATTACTATATTATAATTCATGGCTAATCTTTTTTGAGGATCTAAAACTATAGCTTCCATTTGTATAACCTTTCCAAAATGTCTAGGAAATTTTCATATCCATTTACTAATTTCTAATTCAAATTCATTGAATGAATTTGGTTCATTTCACAAAATATTCAACATATACTAAAGCAAACTTTCCAACAAAGCCATAACACATCCAAAACTTTTAATCTTTAACATGCATATTCAGAAGCATATTTCCATCTTTCTTTCCACTCCTTTTGCATCATAATTGCGTTTAACAATCTCATTTCCATATTAACCGCGAATAAAATCACATAATTTACAAAACTCTCATTAGTATACTTATGAGTTAGAATCATTCACTCCACAAGAACACAACACAATTAGTACACTAAACGAAATATACCGTCTCTCAACATTCAATTTAGTACCAAACACTCATCAAACACAATCCGGGAATTCACACCCACACAAACTATTAACATAATTCAATAACTACATTACAACACATATTTCTCTTCCAAACATAATCTCAATTTACCACTTTCTTCAAAGCCTTCCGCAACTAGAGTTTTTCGATGAACACTTATACCATGTCGAAACCTTATAATGTTAATATTTGAGGAAGGAAGGGATCATATTGTCTTTCAAAGTTGAGGCAAAGAAATTTTGCATTTTTTTTTTTTAATTTCTAAACAAGTCTGATTCTCCAACAACTTCACTAAGGCCCCTAGACATTCTTGGAACTTTGAAGAATAATACAATATATTCTTATTTAACCAAAACATGGGATTTTAATTAACTCATTAACTCCCATACTATACCAACCTCACGGCCACACACACCCACATTTTGGGCCACATTTGCTTTATTTTTTTTCTCTTCCAAATTCATTCTGATCCCATTTTAATCATTCACAACCATAACAATTCAAAACACTAAACAAAATAATTGAGATATGATTCTTCAATATTTTCCATATAACAACATACACACCACATACTAATTTCCTTTCTTCTGTGGAATTTCATCCATTTTAGCATACTACAACACATATAAACCATGTATAACACGTAAAACAAGATTAGAATTTACCTTTCTTCTTCAACTTCTCACTTGCCCTTTCTTGGCAACTTGTATGATTTTGAACCTTTCTTGTTCCAAACAACTTCACCTTGTTGTGCACCCTCTACTTGGTAGAAAATAATTTTTGAAAGAATTTTATAAATTTTCCTTGGAATTTCTTGCTATGGCGGAATGGCCCTTGGATTTTCTCCTTCTTTTCTTTCTTTTGCTTTCTTGAAGTCTCTAGACAATTTTGTGATAAAGATGACTTAGTCATCTATTTAATTCCCATGAGTTAATTAATCATGGGCCTAACCCATGTACATGGCGGTTGGGCCTTCAAATTTCCCAAAAAAAAACTTTCAAGCCCACTTATTTTTTGGGCTAGTTCTTGTAGTTCATGAAACATTTTTCAACTTCCAAATTTGCCCTTCGTCTTTCTCCATATTTCCACGAGTCATATTGCGAATTTCTTTTTATGCCCTGACCTTCCTCATTAATTCCGCTTCTAAATTTTTCATAAGCCTTTCATATGCCAAACAAAATAAAATATGGCCTCGCTTGTTGTCTTCCCGCGATTGTTTCGAATTATCCGATTATACTAAAATGCGGGTTATGACAATTAACTATAGTACGGAAACAAGCCTAATGGGACAATAAGAGGGAGTTCGGGAATAGTGGGCCCACCTCGGTCAAGTGAGGCGGCATACACAATTTACGTATAATACATTTCATGACGTGACTTATGAGAGTTTCAGGGTAAACGGATCCTATTCATACAAGTTCTAGGTGTTTGGACAATTCTTTCAACTATTCAAGAGCATTTACTTCAATCTTCTTTGAATGAATAGTAGTCAAATTCAAGCTCGGATTTTTAGAATTAGAGTGGTCCCCGAGACACGTATTCAAGCCTATTACATCTAAGACATGCCAAGGAAGGGAGTGAAGCCTTACATACCTTTTCCGCCTCATGCGCGACTCCAAATTCAAGTTCAAATCCACCAAAAAATCTACAAATTGGTCACATTTACCAAACCTTAATTAAAGTCCTTAAGAATCCGAATCTTGAATCAACATTTGTCTACGAGAAATTTCGGCAGCATTTTCGTAAATGCACCATCCCCGAGATTCTAACTCGGCCAATTTTAATCAACAACAATCCGGGAATTCAACCCGGCCAAACCAACAACAACCAAACCAACAATCACAACAACGATATCAATAATCATTTCACAACATGTTCAAGACATTCCAACCCAAATCTTCCAAATGCCATAAGGACTCTAACAATACATTTATTTCTTTTAAACTCATAAACTATATCAACAATCCGCATGCTAACGATCATCATCCTCATGCACACAAGACTCTATATTAAAATCATATTGCTCTCCAAAACGGCCTACAACATTTCCGACTTCCATTTGAGTCATCAAACTTCATTTTCATCACATAATCTACAACAATCAACAACCAAAATACTATATAAAATAGTTCATTATATCTTACTAAAAACAGCCCCTACACGGCCAAGTTTCAATCTACATAATTCCATAATTCCATTCATTTTTACATGCCAAACATATGCAAACCATCCATAACAACATCAACCAAACGTTAAATAAGTTTGTTCATCATTCCTTCACCAACAACATGTACACGGCTACCCTCGCCATACCATGTTTTCATGAACTTCACTCGTTTTCCTACCTCACAACATACACAAATCACATAACATGAAAAACAAGATTGAATCATGCCTGTTCCGTTCGTCTTTACTCCACTTTCCTACGGCTAGAACCACGCTTGCAAGAATAGATGATTTTCTTATTCAACAACTACTCCGCGACCGACCCAAGGGCCCTTCGTAGTAGGAAAGCTTGAAGGAAAAGAATTTTCCATG
>NW_026716396.1:0-26542 GCF_029784015.1 Lycium ferocissimum
ACCAAATTTCCATGAATTTCATCCATAATAACATACAACAACACATATAAACCTTCCACAACTCATAAATCAAGATTAGAATTTACCTTTCTTCACAAATCCTCAACTTGTCCAAAGTTGGCCAAGGATGAAAACGAACAATCCAACGCTTGAAACAACAACTCCACGTTATCAAAAGCACCCTCAAATTAGTAGGTTTGCATCAAAGAAATATTTTTAGGGTGAAGATTTTTGGTCTTCTTTTTTTTTTTTTTGGAGGTGGCCGAATGGTTAGAAGGTTGTTCTTCCTCAAGGTTCTTGATCCTTCTAGGTAATGAAGATGATGATAAATGGCCCCTTAGTCATCCTATTTAATTTCATATTATGGCCAACCATGTGGCCATGGCCACTCAAGAGTGGCCGCCACATAATACCTTTTAATCTCGATAATTTCCAACTTTCAAGACTTCCACTTTTGGTCCCAAATTTTCTTTGATGTTTCCATACCAATATATACACACTTAGGTCCTACGACAAAATCGAAGGTCACGCGTCTTGACCGCGTCGGAGATGGTCTTAACCACAACTTTTCGTAGTTAACCGAATCGTCCCGTCGTCCAAAATACGGGATGTAACACAATAATTGAAGTGGTACCAGGGATTGTCGGTAAAGATGGTGAGTAATATGATTCCAGGTAATGGATGCCTGTAAAAAGAGAAAGGAATACGACAAATAGAAGCAGTGCAATTTGGTACGAATGGGATATGTAAGATAGACTGAGTCAGAAAAAGGAGAGACTATGTTTGAGATTGAACATACTTTCTGCAAATTATGTAAGAATGGTCATGTAACTCACGAATAATTGCACAATAAGCAAACCAAGTGAGTACATGATTGATAAGAAATGTAAGGATCCAATAATAACAGTATGATTATGATATTTTGAATATGATA
Source organism: Lycium ferocissimum (assembly GCF_029784015.1). Classification (NCBI taxonomy): domain Eukaryota; kingdom Viridiplantae; phylum Streptophyta; class Magnoliopsida; order Solanales; family Solanaceae; genus Lycium; species Lycium ferocissimum. Next base: position 935 of record NW_026716396.1, read on the forward strand.
CAGAAAATGCAGAAATGGTCTAGACTATGTTACCAAAATGAAATTGGTACTAAAAGTAAGCAGAACCTGACCGGAATCGATTAAAGATTCCTTCCGATACTGATTTTAGATAAAGGGAGAAGACAAGGAACAACCTAAAGGTTAGTGTGACGATGCTAAGGCATTTCCTGGATTAACTTGCGTATGTTACATACGCTCACAGAGCTTACTACATAATCGGTGGCAGCGAAGATTAAGAGCAAAATCGCAGAACAAGGGAACGAAAGAGTTTGAATCAAAAGGCAACGGAGTGATATGAAATAAACGCCAAAATATGACAGATGAAATTAAGGAAATCATAGAATGGTTAAACAAGAATTGCCAGAACTATGTAGGATTATACCTCAAGGAGGTAGTGAAATTTCGTAAAGGTCCACGCCTATTACGTCGAACAAAATACCCAGCATATGGTTAACCTCTGGGGATCTGTCTGGAAGAAATTAAGAATACAAGCAAGTCTTAAAGGTCGCATACGCTCTTAAGCGCGACACGCTAGCGTGTTATCCGACGCTAGAAAATTAAGTTATGATCCGAAATACCGTAGAATTTAGAGACAATGGAAATGAGCACACACTTTTTGCCGAACTATTGGTAATTATAGCAATCAGGACACACCGCTTAAGGCTCTGTATGGCAAGAAATGTGCGTCAGCAGTTAGCCAATTTAATAGTGACAGGGCTAAGCTATTCGGTACGAACATAGTTCAGCAGATAGTTAATAATGTGAGACTTTTTCGGGAACAGTCATTAGTGACTTAGATTTGACTGGAAACCATATACGAGGTGACCTTTGGCGACGATGTCTTGGAACTCGGATTGCAAGCTGGACATTTTCGAAAAATATCACCCATGAGGGGTGTTATGAGAAAAACATAGAAGAACTGTCCTACGAGAAACGAAACGGCCAGTAATGATCCTAACTTGGAGAAAAGAAAGAAACTGGGTGATAAGGATGTGGCTCGCATCAAGGTACTGTTTGGCAGAATAGTAGTAAGGAAAAGGCGACTTAAGAAAACTCCAGGCGAGATGAAAAAGAAGTACCCCTACTTGGTTCCTATACCTACGGATAATCAGAATCACTTATTTGATTGTCTTTGAGTAGTGCACGAGTTGGATGTGATAACCGTACAACGGAACTCCCCCAAAATACTTATGAGTCCCTATAAGGCTAGTTTAACATTCGAGGACGAATGTTCTAAAGGGGGGAAGGATGTTATACCCCGTATTTTGCGCGTTCGGATAATTTGAGATAATTGTGACAAGTTAAGGACAAGATTATAATTTGACTTTGTTTGGTACGTAAGTTGGTTATGGAAAATTTAGACGTGGAAATATTGGAAAAGACTAAGGGCAAAATTGGAATGTTGAAAAATTGTTTCATGAATTACTAAAATTATGGACTAAGTAAGTGGGCAAAAAAAAAAAAAAAAAAAAAAAGACAAAATCCACAAGTGTGGCCGGCCATGGGAAAAAAATGGGCTATGGCCCATATAAGGGCCATAATTGATAATAAAAGAAGAAAGGGGGCTAGGTGACATTTAGAGTTTTCAAGAATTTTCAAGAAAAATAGAGAAAGAAGAAAGAAAGAAAGAAGGAGACAATAACCATGGCCATTCGGCCATGGTCTTCAACTTTGGTCCCTTCAAATTTTGTCCCCAAAATTTTTTTTCTTGGTGTATTCCTACTAATTCAAGGGTCCTCTACAATGTGGCATAATTATTTCGGAAGATAAGTCGTCCGTTTCGTCGTTTGGGCAAATTGGTGGAGTGAAGAAGTTGAGAGAAAAAGGTATGATTCAATTTTTTTTATAGGTTATAAAGGCTTTGTTGAGATTGTAGTACGTGGAAACGAATAGAATTCATGGAAATATGGATGTTTGCATGGTATTTATATATGCATATATATGGCCGTGTGTGTATGTTGTTGTATAGGTAAGATGAGTTGAAGTTTATGATGTATTATAGTGTGGTCGTCATGACAATTGTATTGGAAATGAAAGTTGAACGAAAATTGGTTGAAGTTGGAAAAAAATTGCATGTTGGCCGTGGGAGGTGTAGTGATGAACTAATGATGGATTTATTTTGTTTAACATGCTAATTGTGTTGTTGTGATCTTTACAATGTAAATGAAGGATATATGGGTTAAGTTTGCATGAAAATGGAATGTGGAGAATTATATCACATTAATGTGATTTTATGGTAGTAGGATAATGAAGTTGTTAAAGGGTGGATTATGGTTGTTAGTGATGAAGTAGTAAGTAGAAAATGTGTTGGGATGGTTTTGTTTCATATATGAGAATTTTGGATGGAATATGGAAATTGATGAAATTGTTGAATATTGGATATATAGCTTGAAATGCTCTTAGTTTATGTTTGAATGATCTCAAATTAGTGAATGAATATGTAAACGTTGTTGTTGGTTCGAATGTGCGCAATTGGATTGAAAGTTGGCATACTATGTGGTAAGGAAGACTATTTATGTTGGAATGTGTTTTGGATTGGTTGTTTATATTGTTGTTAGTATGGTTGTTGTTATTTTGGCCGAGTTCCATTCTCGGGTTGTTGTTGATTGAAATTGGCCGAGTTTAAATCTCGGGGATGTTGTATGTATAGGGGAGATGCGCAAATTTTTATAGACAAGTATTGGTTAAGATTGGAATTTTAAGCCTCATGAATAGTAAGCGGTAAATGCGACCATTTGTAGGTTTTCGACGAAACGAGATTGGGTTTTGACGAGCTTAAAAAGCGAGAAAGGTATGTAAAGCTCTCCCATTCCTTTTCTTGGCATGTCTTAGATGCACTAGGCTTGAATTTGGACCTCGGGGGCAACTCTACCCTCCGGAATCTACGTCCAAAAACGCCCCTCTTTCATTCAGTAGAATTGAATTGAATATTGCGCGAATAGTTAGAAAAGTTGTTAGAACCTCTAGAACCTTTAGAAAGGTCCAATATATATCTCGAGTTAAACTTCCCCTCCTTGTCGAATCTTATTACACCGTTCATGGGTGATGTCTTTAAGCATACTCACTTGCCAATTTGAGATTCTAAGTGTCGACACCGATTGTCGTCATATGGTTCCTGTCGTCTCTGAGTTGCTAATAGCAGTCCCACCAACTAGGCCGACTAATATAATTTCGAAAGAATTTGACGTATAAGTTCACCCTCTTTAAATAACTTGGCTAGCTCCGATCATCTTGCTTAAATCATCTTACAACCCTCTTTGCTCAACTTGTACATTCTTGGCACATTGCCTCGCGTCGTTTCTTCACCTTTGATTCGACCCTTTTCTACTGTCCCTTTGCTCAGGTCTTGCTCTTAACTTTCCTGTCACACATTATGTTGCAATCTTTACACGAATATGCGAAGGTGCTCAAATTAGCCCAAAAATACCTTAGCGTGGCTTCACTAATCCTTATGTGTTACTTTGCCTTCGCCTCTCTTTTTTTGCCACCGTATCGGAATAGATCTTTGGTTCAACCATAGCCATGTCCTATCTGTCCTCCGTACTAATTCTATCTCGGTAACTTAGCTTAAACCATCTTTACATCTATCCTTAATGGACCCAAAATCTCGTAACCATATTGCTATCGCTGAATCCAAACTTTCCTCACTAAGTATTCACTCACTTGGTCTCATTCTTAGCATACAAATATTCGTAGGTGGCATAACTATTCTTGTACAACTTGTATAAACTATATCCAATCTTAGTCATAGCCTTTCATTCTCCTGGTTCATTCTGCTTTACATATTCCTTCCGTCCTACTATTCGCTTGTAGCCTATCCTGTCATACTCTTTTCTTCCCTCTTCTTTCCTTTTTTCTTTATTCACTCCTTTGAGCCTCCATTTTCTAATGTCGTATCATTCACGATCTCTACAATTAATTCTCAGCACCATCTCAATTACCATCCTAACTTCTACCCCTTTTCTTTGGCTTTTGGATCTTACTAACTTGTCTCGGCAAGGAATCTTACCACAGCTCGAGCACCCGTATCCAAGATATTGTAGTGTCGATTGCCTTCATTGTACACTTGCTTTTCTTGCGCTTGCTTCCCCCCTTTAGGGGTGTACTTATACTATTACCCGATTATACTTTGCCCTATGTCCGCATTTTCCAATCCCAATTAGGCGGCACTTTGATTCCGACATTCTGATCCCCTTGCCGTTCATCTATTCACTTTCTTTCTTTTCCGGATAACATTGTATTAGAACTTTCCAAGCTCAACCTGTAGTGGAAACAACATCGGCTTGCCTTGTAACATTTGTGCCATCTATATTTTTCTTTTCACTTGAACTTCGTTACTCGTCCGATTAATGCCTTCCATATACCGCCCATTGATTGCGGAATACACGTATATGTTGAGATAGCCGTGTACGGGGGTATCTGTGCATACCTATGTATATACATAGTTACTAGCATCTCGTTTACAAGATATTCCCAAACGCTACTCAAACTCACCCTAATTCTAAAAGCGTGATGCACTTTCTTTCTCTTCACCGGTCTAATCCGCCCTGTTCTACGCGACCTCTTAAGGTTTACCCGCTCCGCTCGAGACTCTAATTTTCCTTAGATTACTCTAGCTTCTCATTTGCTTCTTGCGTTTGAATTTATAGAACCTTGATGAAAACTTCCCCGGGGGGTCACCATCCTAAAATTTCTCTGCCCAAACACGCTTAACCTTGGAGCTCTGGTGGAATACGACGCTTTAACGCTAGTATGATCGCGTCCACCTCATCGCATGACCTTCATCACTTAATCTGGAGTGAGTGGAAGTCTTGATAGATTTCGAAACGTCCTCATAACACATCTCCCTCCGAATTAGAAAGGGTCCCTTACTCTTCTGACACCGCAATTATAATTTTAGCCCTTTTAACGCTCAATATTCACCTTTCACCTATGGATATGACTACTTTCCATCCTAGATTTCCAGATTCCCAAAGGTGATGAACACACCTTAATCGCCGTTACTTATAAATACTTGGTTATCGGCCTTCGGATTTCTGCTCTCATTTTACCTCGTTCTCATCCTTTCTAACCGGGTCTTTCCAGTCCGTCACTTATAGTACTCGTATCCTTGGCTACGCATGTCATGGTCTATTACTACCTTGTTATCTACTTCCTTCTTATTTCCTTTTTCCAATTACCCTTTCTTTCCTTACACTCGCTACCATTTCCGTTATTATATAACGTATTCCAAACTTTCCTACGAACTTGATAAGCCTTCCTTATTCGTTTTATAGCTCGCTTTCCGTTTCACACTTGCCTTTACATTCTAGCTACATAGATCACATCATAGCTTTGGCCACCTTGTCACTCGGCTTTACTTATTTTCATAACAATCCCCACTATATTCACATTATATCTTATGCGTAAGTAATCCTATAATATAACACTTCTTAACCCTTTTACCCTTTCTGGTCCACTTTGTCCTTAATACCTCACAAGTTGTCTTATCAATACATTCATATCCATCGCGACTCTATCCCTCCGTACTCTTGTCTTAATCACGCTATTACCTCTTTTAACTATAGGCTCGTCATAATTCATCCCTGCTTATCAATTCAGTCGGTATCTTAAGTAATACTCCATCAAGATTTACCAGCCCTTTTCTGAATCATCTCCTAGGATCACAAACCCTTTCCAAATTCTTTTATCATATCGGTATCGACCTTCTAATTACTATTATCCCCCAATTCAGCAATTAACTTATTCCTCGAGATCAGCCGTACTCATAATTTAATCAAATCTTATCATTACCATTGACACGACCTCTCAAGACATATTACAAACCTATGTCTCATTCTTTCTTTATTTCCAGGAAAATTTCGGCAGAGTTTCCTCTGTAATTGTTACTATCTCAGAACCTGCATGCAGGAAATACCAACAATGCCTCACAGGGCCAACCTATATATATGTGTGTCATATCATATCACGGCCACACGGGGCTCCCCGTACCAACGACGGTATGAAAATGATAAACTTACCTCGTGTGTCCAACTCGAAGCACACATTACATTTTCTGTTTACTTTCCTTTTCGATTTTCAACTTTACATTTCGATCGTACTCAATACCTTATTCGACATATACCTCACAACCTTTGCTTACTGCGTGCTTAGTAACTTTCAATATCATCAATCACTTTCTTGTTGATGTCATTCTTCGTTGCAATCAAAAAATCAGGGTAAGGAGTCTCATTTCCTATGACTTGGCTCTATGGCACGATCTAAGATGTGAAAGAAGAGTAACCACCCTAGATGCCCCATATCCTCTTGTTTATAAATGTGGCGTGCTTCACACCATAAAAAGGACTTTCTTGGACACGACTTTGCGGACAACCCTAGGACGTTAACCTTCGATACCAATTTGTCACACCACACCGGATAGGGCATGATGGGCACACTCGTCGACCCAACTAGGGGCCGCGACGAGTACCCGATACTTGTACCGGGCACCCCCTTGTCATATGTCTTATTCCTGTTACTAAGTGGGCCGTATGAACACTAGCATTTTTTTTTTCACAACATCGCCGATAATAGCATACATGTAAACGAGTAGTAGTATTCAACTGTATTGACATATCGCACGGCGATAAAGACAACTAGGCTATGAAACATCGGCGCACGTATCTCGTCTACGAGCCTCTAAACACGATACATATAATTACAAGTAAGCGACTTTGCTGAGTTCGAATATGTACATAAGAGTAGTACCCAAGACAAGATGGCTCGGAACAAGCTGGAGCGTCTCTCGATGTGCGTGTACCGAAAAGCTCCTGTGAGTCGAGCTCGTCACACCTCGTCTACTGCGTGGCATGAGACGCAGCCCCCGAAGAGGGGTCGGTACGAACGTGTCTTACCGAGTATGTAAGCCATGAAAATAGTATGATGGAGCATGTAACATGTGAGCAATAACAACATGTGAGACCAAAGATCATATAACGAGATAAGGGATAATCTGTACCTGTAAGTGCCTTTCAGGCGGATGTCATGCTTGCTTATTATATACTTTTGTTCAAAAAATTTCGTGTCATATACATGTGAAAATAACAAGTCATGTCGCCGAAATACGTCGGCTCGCCCCGTGTGTCCCGCGTACGGGATGGAATTACGCTATGGGCGGCCAGGTGGCAATGCGTCTATAGCGCAACATGTATCCATTCCCCAAAATTCCCCATTTTCATATACATATCATATACATGTCATATACATATCATATAAGCAGCATGCATAAGAACCCAAGGAAAGTCATGTGTCTGTCGGGGTGACGTAAGGTCGGTAGCCCCCGACTACCTTATGGAATAACCACGGTCGTTTCGTCTCACCTTGAAGGAACAATCATTATAAGGCGAGACCATCAATGAATAGCAACACCATAAGAAAACATAAAATAAGATTATAAAGTTCCTATGAAAGAAGTAATGGAAACCGATATGCACGTTTATCGAGATTCGGGTGACGAACATAAGAACACGGTCATCATGTACCATTGGGTCATTCACGAAGGTTTCAAGGCATTTCAACTTCATTTCCGAAGGTTTCGGACGTTTGAACACTTCTTTTCTTTAAATCACAAGTTATGGATTCAATTCTATTGAATGAAAAGGAATAAATTTAGGTGTCGTTTCCGAGGGGTAGGACTTTTCCCGAGGGTCGGATTTCGACTTATACTAACTAGGACATGCCAAATGAAGGAGAGGTAGGCTTCACATACCTTTTTCCTCGCTTTGCTCACGTCTCCAAACTCAAGCTCAAGTTCGCCAAAATCTACAAATTGGTCATGTTTACCAAACATGATTAGTGCCTTTAGAATTGAATTCTTAAAATAATACTTGGCTACCGAAATTTTGGCAGCACCTCCCCTGTAAATATTCCATTCCACCAAGTTCAACTTGGCCAATTTTTACTCAACAACAATCGGAATTCAAACCCGCCAAACTATCAACCAACAATACCAACAAACCACTTATATTCAATTCAACTCAATTCAATTCTTTTCAATGCAATTCAATTCAATTCCATACAATTCAATATTACTCAATACAATATAATTCACATAATATTCCAACAATACCATCAACATACTACTTACCCACATCTTCCAATTTATGCAACAACAACAACATTTTTTTCCTTCTTTCAAATTCATGCACAACAATCCAATTTTCATTCCTCCAAACCATTAAACCTTTATTCTAACATCATAAAACCTACCATAACAACAATTGCCATCATAAATAAAAATCAATTCACCACACCCTAGCATAACCTACCATTCGCCAACACACCCCCTTAAGCATACTTTTCATGAATTTCTATATTTTCCATTCATTACAACAATACCAATATTCATACTAAATAAAATTTGCTCACTATATATTCACCACACCACACACATACACGGCTATATACACCATGCACACACACGGCTCCCTCGTTCACAACTACAATCTCTCCAAAATCATTCAACTTCCATTTTTCACATAACATTCATAACAATAACAACCAAACACTAAACAAAATGATTAACACATGGTCTCCACACACACTTAGGCATACACGGCCACATCTATATTCTTGTTCTTCATAATTTTTATTCACTTTTGCATACTACCACATGCATAAATATACATAACATGTAAAAGAGCACAAGTTCTCACCTCCCTTTTCCTTCACTTCTTCACTTGACTACAATTGACAACTTGTATGATTATGAGTTTTTCTTGCTTCAACAACAACTCCACCTTGCTAGGGACCCTTAAATTGGTAAGAAATGATTTTTTGTAGAAATTTTTTGCAACTTTTTTCTTGGAATTTTCTTGGCCGAATGGCCTTCTCAACTCTCTCTCTTCTCTTTTTTTTTTTTTTTGTTCTTCTTTGTTTCTTGAAAACTCTAGGGAATTAAGATGAATTAATCATCTTTCCCTATATATATATATATATAGTCCCTTCCAATGGAAATTGAACATTTTGCCCCTAGCTTGGTTTGTTTTCATTTGGCCACATATTGAAAGTGGGGCCCACGGCCAAGTGGCCCCCTTTCTTGAAAATTCTAGCAACTTTCTCCTTTTTCATGAAAACATTTCCTTAGTTCCAAATTTGCCCCTAGTCTTTCTCCATATTTCCATGAGTCGTTTTGCAAATTTACCTTTTTACCCCTGGCCTTTCTTAATATTCCAACTTTAACATTTTCCATAAGCAACTTGCGTCACTTGCCTCGACTCACCCGAGGGTACAAAAATGCGGAATGTAACAGCACCCGACCCTTACTTAGGGCGGAGCGAACCCGCTGACTCTCGTGAAACTCATAATCATACTGGGCCCTTAAATCATGGCATGAGCGCAAAATGAAACCTTTCAAAGAACAACATGCTTTTCGTCTTTTTCAAATCAAATAAAATACGTGATCGTAAGAAATGCGCAATATAATGCATACGATACATCGGCTTATAGAGCCGCTTACAAAACTGACATATTATACACATGACTCTGTCTGCAAAGTCTCTAACATAACTCAGGATAACATAACATGAACACTCTGACTCGGCAGCACTCCGGGAGGAAATGGAGCTCGCCAATCCAGTTGGAGCATCTCCTACTCACTTGTATACACCTGCGTGTCATGAAACGCGACCCGAAGAAGGGGTCGTACGGAATATGTCCGAGCATGTAAAGCATGGGATACGGTAAAACGAGAATCGTCATTGAAATCGGGAGTATCGAAATCATAAGGCTTGCCTTTGAAACATAAATCATGCATGTCAATATCATGTAGTACATATGCATATACATAACGTGTCCCGGCCCTCTAGTGAGGGACTCGGTAAGTAAAAATCATCATATGCATGTCATCATATCATCATGTCATCATATCATATCATATATATATACCGTACCCGGCCCTCTAGTGAGGGACTCGGTGAATAGAATCATCATATGCCGTCCTGGCCGCCATCCCCATATCATCACATCATCATATCATCACATCATCATATATATACCGTACCCGGCCCTCTAGTGAGGGACTCGGTGAACAATGCAGTGAAACTGTGCACGAATACATACCCGGCCCGGGACTCGGTGAAAGATGCATTGAGGCATGCACGAGCAGAGTAGTGAGAAACCATATGCACATAAATCATCATTACAGACTCAATAGATAAGTAAGTAGTCGACGCTCGAGAGTTAAAACGATAACCATGTCAAATTCTTTCAAAAAGAGTCGTTAGACTGTACAAGGAAATCTCGCGGACCACGGATATGCATCAAACCAATCCGGGCCCGCCCATGAAAATTAGAGTCATTATACGTTATAGAATCATTTGCGAGCTTATCAAAGCAATCCGGTTCCATTTATGAAAGTTACGGATATTTTTAGACATAGGATCCTTTAGGAACAAAACCGTTTATGCAACATTTGAAATCCAATCATATCAAAGACATAAGGATCATATTTCTACTACATTAAGAACACCAATATTAAGAGATGGATAAGAATCGTAAACATGCTCGGATCATAAGAATAGAGTTACCCCGAGGATCGTGTTATAGCTTACTTACGCTAAGACATGCCAAACGAAAGAAAGGGTAAGCTTTACATACCTGTTCAACCTCCTATTAGCTACGCGTATTCGTCCGAACTCATAAATCTACATTTAAAGGGATTCACGCTACGTTAGTCTCTTTATTTCACACTTGCTCTAAATTTCAAACCAAACCATTCTATATTACGCTCGAAAATCGGGCAGCATCTCCCGTTTATATGCCTAGCCCGAATTCTCAATTCAATAACCAACAACATCAACAACCATACCAATAGTATTAACATCATTTCCAATACCGACGTATGCCAACAAGCACTTTCGCACTTGTTTTCTAAATTTCTCAACCAACCAAATTTGCGATATAACTATTTAATAATTTTATTTAGTAAAGGAGTCGAATTCATATGAACAACATCAATAACAATAGCCTTCACCTTTTACAAGTTAAATACATTTATTTTCATCCAAAATTCTCTTCAAATCTCCTTCCATAATTCACAACACCAACAAACGAATTTATTAGGCTATTCCCTCCGTGCTAATCCGTTAAAATTCTAAATAAACTCGTTAACAATGAAAAGGAACCGTATTAATACCTTAAGCATTTAGCCCCCACGTTATCACTCTTCTCCTTGGTTGATTTTTAGCTCAAATTGAAGACAATGCAGCGTACAACATTTTTCTCTTCATGGGCTTCGGAATTCGGGGCTCAGATTTTGGTCAAAATTGGTTTTTCTTCTATCCAAGGCTCTTCTTTCTCTCTTTCCAGAATTTTCTGGTGTTCTTGGTCTGAAAAATGAGAGGAAAGGGCTGAAATTTCACTTAAATAGGCATGGGTCATGGGCCTAACCCGATTGGGCCCGGTTTGGGCCTAGCCCAGCGACCTTTCGCCTTAAAACGTCCATATCTCCTTATGCCGATGTCACTGTAGGCCCAAGACCTATGGTCGGAAAGACAATTCAATTATCTACAACTTCGATCTTTGGTGTTTTTCCAAATTAGAACTTATAATACCGTTTCGCCGCCTTGAAGTCAGATCACCTGAAAACGTTACTTAAAAATATTTGTTTGGAGGACTTCCACTTTGATTTGGCTCAAGGGTCCTTCTTGAGTTATGTTTAACTTCACATATGTGATTCATATAAATTGTCGCATATCCCAAAAAAATCTCAATGTGTGGGCCCCACCTCAGCTTGCGACTAATCCGAGCGTACAAAAATACGAAATATAATACTTGTCAACGTGAGTTTAAATTATGAAGCAAAAACATGATTGTCAATTTTTAAGCACGTTAATAAGGACCTTCCAATTGGTTGGAATACTAGAAGAAAATATTTTTTTTGATCACTATTTTTGGGCTTCAATTTTTGACCACCATGGCCGAATGGCCTTCTTTCTCTTCTCTCCAAGTTTCTTGAATTTTCTAAGGGTGAGAATGATGAAGATGATTTAATTAGTCATCTTCTAATCACATATATAAAACATCCATGTGGCCCATGGCCCACACCCATGTGGCCGGCCACTTGGCCATTTTTTATTTCATGGATTTTAACTTTCCAATATTCACTTTTAACCCCAAATTTTTCCTTAATATTCCATGCCATTAAAATCATAAGCAACTTATGTCTTAAAATAAAGTCATAGTTAAAAGTCTCGCCTCCCAAAATAGTCTTGTCCTTAACCTATCATGGTTAATTCGGATTGTCCCGATGTACGAAATACGGGATATAACATGATTAAAACTATCTAGTGTAAAAGTTTCTGCAGAGAAAATTGCGGCTGTCAAGATATTTTATACAAATATACGATTGATGAATTTGAAAGCTTGACTTCTCATCTAAGAGTTGTTCATTTACTTTGTTAAAACAATGGATCAACAAGCTGTTTCTTGATATTGCTCTCACTATGATTGTTAATTTCTTTCCTGATGATTGGCAAAGAATTTTGTTGTAAGATGAACTTTCATTTTTCTATACCTTTCCCGCACTTTCCATACATTCGGGATGCTAGTTATTTGATGAAGGCACCACTTTATTGGGATCTCTGTTGCCAAAAGGATTGGACTCGACATGATTTGTTTTTAGCAAGACGACATAATTCTTAATATCAAGGAACTACACCAGCATCAAAGTCATCTTACTATCTTGCTGCTTATTGCTTGAACAGACCAGATAGGATGCTAGCCAATTTAGCAAATGACAGAATAAATCTTGTGGAGGTATCAAGATTTTTTATGATAGGCTATGTCATAATCTTGAGGTGGCTCCTTTCCTTCTATGTCAACATCTTTAATATACGTGGATGTAGTTCTTTCTTGTTACGAGGGAAAAATCGTGTTTTCTATCATCGTAACTACGGTTTCACCAACTTATGCTTAAAAGGTCCGGACTACTCGGGTATAACTTTATTTCCTTAGGACTACAACAAAAAGCATTTTTACCAATAATTAGCAGCAGTGCTGTTAGTTAGGTCTTACCAGATCAGAATGAGCTGTCTCTGTTGAAGAATATTTTTGGTTATTGCTTAGTGATTGTCCCCAGGATTAATGACATGTTTTAGTGTTCCTGTTTGTATGCTTGTGGATGTATGCTCAAAGTCCACAAGACATGCGCGTGAATAATTTTTGCCTCTGGTTTGTTGCACTAGACATTTAGGGAACATGTCTATATATATAAGATCACTATGAGATTTATAAGCTATTGATGAAGTATAGTTGGCCTATTGGGAAATACATGTTAGCTGGGTCATTGTCTATTTTATTTTTGATGTTTAGCTAGTATATGGAGGGGAATCTACTATATTAGAGTTAATGTAGAAGATTTGGACTATTGCATCGCATCACTTAAATTATATAAGATTTACATCTTAATTGATATTCTTCTAGAGAAGGGAAAATTCTATCTGTAATCCTAATATTCTCCTGCACACACTTTCTACTTTATAAATATAGCCGAGTCTAGAATGAGATTTTAGGTGGGGTAACAATTATGTCATAGCTAGTATCCCACGAATAAAATAACAACAGAAACTTTGTTAGTTCACTTTTGGAATCTAGTGTATAAATGCAAATGTAACAGAGAGTGTTCTCATTGTTTAGCCATAAAATAATATCTATGATGATTTATGCTGAAAAAGCATGCTACACTAGCTATCATACAGTCTTAAATCTTCCTTTCTCGTAGAGTGTTTGGTCAATGTAACTTTTAAAATGTTTTGGTTCATTCTTCCATAACCCAGTGGGAAGTTTGCTAAATAGAATACATGAATATTGGTTGCGATTCATGACATTTTTTGGGCTTATATGTCTGTCAAAATTAGTTGAAAGGTTATAAGGAGTATTTAGGGTCCAAACATGCGTGTGGTTATCCGGTACAAATCAATTAGGTGCTTGGCCAAAATTTAGATCCTCCTCAACATTAAATTTATTCCTCGAAGTGGAGAAAGTCTTGAACTTTATGCATGAAGGTGTTCATTTGCGTAAATCGGCTTCGTGTTTCGTTGTCGATCAACTTATTTCTTTTGAACATGGCTATCTATTTTGTGTTATGATATTTGAAGTATTATCTCTTCATCTGAAATTTAAAGTATTTCTTTTTGGAATATGAAGGATATACTTTAACATGCCTATTTTCCAAAGCACTTAGATCACTTTGCCAATATTCTCTTGTGAGTTGTGTGTGTTAATTAGGAAAACTCTTGTTGAAATTCACCAAAAATGTTTATTGTAGTGGTGTAACTTGGTTGACTCTTTTGTAAATCTGGTGTAAGACTTTAGTGCTGCTTAAAGTTGTGAAAGTGCTCCTTACCTTATCAGGGCCTAAGAAGATTCAATTCATGCATATAAAGAGAAAGGGATTCCATCGAAACTAATTCATATTGTGCATTTTAGTGATGGTTTCCCTTTCAGAGTATTGTCATTTAGGTGCATGTTCACTCATTGGTTCCATTAAACGTTTGATTACTTTCTAATATTCCTGTTTACTCAAGCGTCGTTGTGATTATTACTTTGCATGAAAATTGGTGTCGAGACCGTTGCACAAAGATCAATCATAGCATGAGATCGAGTTGGAGTCGCAAGCATACGGTCAAGTGGAGTTGTCACCATCTAGCGAGCGGAGTATAGCATGCGTTACAAAGAATTTTGAAGACACTTGTCTTGTTTTCCCTGCAAAAGTTATAGTAGAAACCAATTTGGAGAATTTAAGTGTCCCAATATTTGAAGTTTGATTACGATGTAGGTTGTATCAATAGTCTCATATTATCCAGTTTTGATGTTGATATTTATTTTATTTTATAATTTCGGGTCATACACTACGAAGTTCAACACTTTGGCATGTGGAAAACTTCATTGTGATCAAGAGTTGGAGAAACTTCAATGTGTCATTCATTGTATACTATTATAGCTATTTGATAATGAATGTTATTAAACACCAAATGACCTAGTTATTAGACAAATAATTTACTTTTTTATGTTTTGACACTTTAAAAGTGTTGATTAGTAGTTGTTTTGTCTACCGTGGATTTAATGAAGTATATGAAGCTTCTTAAAATGAATCTTGTTATTACTTTGAATGTAAATAGGCATTACGGTACTACGAAAATTGTTGAAATGTCCCATTCTATTGACAAAAAGATGGATCTTTACCGGCTATAAGAAAAGATGGTGGATTAGATGAATGTGTACATAGTTTTAGCCGCCATTACATTTGCTACTGAAAAGGTTATTTTTACCGGTAATTAGATGAGTCTTTACTGGCAATAAAATATGCCTTAAAATGTTTGATTGAGAATATATTTGTTATATCCCGTATTTTGTACGTTGGAATATTTTCAGTTGGTTGCGACGAGTTAAGAACAAGGCTATTTTTTTTTTCCGACTTTGTTAGAATGCATAAGTTGCATATTCATCTTTTATTGGTATGGAGTGTTAAGGGTAAATTTGAAATAAGGAAAATTTGGGGTTAAAAGTGAATTATGGGAAGTTAAGCATTTCATGAAAATTAAGGGTTAGAAGTGAAATTTTGAAAACATAATATTTCATGAAAATAGCCAAAAGTGGCCAAGTGGCCGTGTGGGCTCCCACCATGGTTTGGCCAATTGCCTTAAGCCATGAAATATCCATGTGTTCATCTTATATTGTAGGGATATATATATATATATATATATATATATAGTTAAGAGATGACAAGGCAAGACCATTCATTATCTTTATACACCTTAGAAAGCTTAAGAGAAGAAAAGAAGGGGAGAGAGCATTCGGCCGGCGGGAGGTTCTTGGGTATTGATCACAAGAAAATAATTTTGGTCTAGGTTTTCTTACTAATTGGAAGGTCCTTGTTAACGTGGAGTTGTTATTTGAGGCGACAAATCGCTCGTTTTCATCTTTTGCCAACCTAAGTCAAGTTGTGAAGTTGAGAAAGAAAGGTAGGTTTAATCGTGCTTTTATATGTTGTGGATTGTTTTATGTGTGTTGTAGTATGTAAAGATGGATGAAATTCATGAAATATTGCATGTTGGGGTTTGGCCGTGTGTAGTGTGTGTTGTGTAGGAATGATGGATTAATTGTATTTAGTATGTTTGGGTGTTGTTGTAGTGTGTAGAAATGGATAGAAATTATGGAAGTTGTGTGTTGATGTTGTGGCCGAAAATGGGTTGTCTTGTATGGCAAGGAATGAACAAATTCTATGTGGTATTTTAGTTGTTGTTATTATGGATTCTATGATGATAATGAAAGGTTAATGATTCAAATTGAAGTTATAGTTATTTGCGGCTTGTTATGGAAGCTAATGGAATTTTCGTATAGTTTCTTGAATTTATGGAAGTAATGTTATGAATGTATGGATTGATAATGTAGTTTATGAGTTTTGGAAGAAAGAAATATGTTAAAGTTGTTCATGTTGAGTTGGGAAGGTTTCGGGTTCCATGGTGCATTGGTTGGATGATTTGAATATTTTGTGAATTGTTAGAAGTGTCTTGAATATTGTTTGAATGATCTTGGATTAGTATTTGAATATGTGAGCGTCGGTGTTGACTTGAATGTTTGTAGTCGAATTGAATATAAAGGGAATGTCGTCGAATTATGTGGAAGAAGAGTTACTAATGTTAGAATGCGTTTTGAATTACTTATTGATGTTGTTGGAATGGTTGTTAGTATTGTTGTTGAGGATATCGTCGAGTTGAATTCTCGGGGTTGTTGTAATTATGGGGAAATGCTGCCCAAATTTTGTAAAATTTGAAGCTTAGAATTGGGTTCCTAAATGCCTTTAGCTAATGTGTGATATTTAATGACATATTGTAGATCGTGGGAAGTCCGTGACGTAAGTTTGGATTAGTTTCGAGAGCTGCGGGTATGTAAAGCTTGTCCTTCTTTTCTTCGCATGTCCTTAGACTCGAAGTAAGATATGATATGTTATAAGCCTTGGGGGTAACTCTATTCTTATGATTCGAGCATGTTTATGATTCATATATGCCTCTTAATGTTGGCATCCTTATATGGTCAAGCTATGGTTTATATGTCTTTTGTATGGTTGGATTTCAAAAGTTTCATAAAGAGATTTTGTTCGTAAAAGATTCTCGTAACTACGAACGCCGTAACTTTCATATATGGTCTCAGATTGCTATGAAACGCTCGTAGAAGTTTCTATGACGAGTGATAATCTTTAACTTTCATAGGCGGGCTGGGATTGGGTAGACGCTCGTCCGTGGGTCCCGCGACTTTCCTTTGTATAGTGCTAACGACTTTTTGAAAGAACTTAATATGACTATCTTTCCGACCCCCGAGCATGATTACGTACTTATTGGTTGACTCTGAAATGGGGATTTTATGTATATGATTTTGATACGTAACTATGATTTCTAAAGTTCGATTTGATATGTTCCCGAGTGACATTCGGAAGAAATACGATTTGACTATTGTTTTGGCTTTTAAATGAGGGTTCATTTTGAGTCGTTACGGTAGAGTACTGCGATGATGTCCGATACGCATTATGGTTACTCACGATCTCGCTCGTGCATTCGTTACACCCTTTCGCCGAGTAGGGCCGGTATGTTATCGTGCGCACTATGCTATATTCCGAAGTATGATGTGTTTTCCGAAGTATGATGTGATATGATATATGATGTGATATGGAGTATGATGTGTTCGGAGGTATACAATATTCCGAAGTATGATGTGTTGTGGCGCCCAGATGGAGTGGCGACCACGTTCTGTCCGCCGGGTCCCATTATGGACCGCATGTGATGACATGATATGGCATATGATGATATAATGTGATATATGATGATGTGATGAGACGCACGGGATGATTCCCGCCACGAGTCCCCACCGGAGGGCCGGGACACGTGATATGTTATATGTATGTATTCTCGGAATATGATCATTGGTTTCGTATCCGATAAAGGGCAAACCCAGTGACGAGGCAAAATTCCACATTGGTTTAGGCAAATCCTACATTGGTTTAGGCAAATCCCACATCGGTTTAGGCAAATCCCACATTGGTTTAGCAAAGCCACATTGGTTTAGGCTAATCCCACATCGGTTAACGTCCGCTCATAATGATAAGTTATGATGTTATGATGTGTTACGGTAAGCATTTTGGCATTCCGATTATTATATTTGTCTTCGGTACCTCTCGTTGTACGATTTGTGTTTCGTATGCAAGCACCTTGGTATTCCGGTTATTATGCTAATTTCTCGTACTCCCTACTTCGGTTACGATTTATTTTTCGTATGCCATGCTTTACATGCTCAATATATTCCGTTCGACCCCTTTTCTCCGGGCGCGCGTTTATGCCTTGGTACAGTATATACTGCATGAGAAGATGTTCCAGTGGATCGGGGCCGAGCTCCATTTTCTCCGGAGGCCGCCGAGTCAGAGTGCTTATGTTATGATATCTGGAGTTATGTTAGAGACTTTGCAGACAGAGTCGAGTGTATGATATGTCAGATTTGTTCCGTAAGCGGCTATGTAAGACGATGTACTGTTGTGCATTATATTACAGATTTCATGGACAGACATTTTATTTGATTTGAAAAGATGAAAAACATGTTTGTTTTCCGAAAAATTTTCATTATGTACTTATGTCATGTTTTGCGTCTCGCATGATTACGAGTATTACGAAAGTCGACGGTCCGCTTCGGCCCTAGGTAAGGGTGTCGGTGCCCATCATGCCCTATCGGGAATTAGGTGTGACAATATTTGGGAGAGTTTCGTGGCCATTTTAATTGTTACCTAAATGCCGTTAAAAACCATGGACTTTAAGTGGCAATAATAGTATCTTTACCAAGATTCAGCGTTGAAATGGCCGCTAAAACCTTTAGCGACTCCTACAACACCAGCCAATAACTAATCGTCGAGAAAGCTTTTATATTTATTGCCGCTAAAGAGCATATTAGTTGCCGCTAAAATCCATTTTTGTAGTAGTGAGCCGAATCGATTCTTGCAATATTTTATATTCACTTGTACACCTACTCTCTTCTCTCCTTACACATAAACTGACATCGCACCTAATTTCTCTATCGTCAAATAACCTTCACAACACTCGTCTGAAAAAAATATGAGGTGAAGCCTTCTTATAAGGATTAGCTAGAATTACACCACATATTCCTAAGGCTGATACATAATCTCTATTTCCTTCTCGGCACAAGCAACACCACATTTAGAAGTTATATAAAGAATCGTAAGATAATCATAATTTGCAATCCAACTTACCTAACCATTTCTCATTTCGAGTTCAAGGTCGTCATTAATAATTCGAAGTAACTTGGCCATAATGATTCTCTAATAGTACCAACTATCAAATACCGTAATCCCCTTAAAGTCGAATGAGCGGTGACTTCTAAATCCCAATGTAAACCCACATCATATAGGAAAGTCTCGATAAAACGAGTCTCGTGTACCGTCATCAACCCGCCTCTCGATCTATGTGTATATATATATATATATATATATATATATATATATATATATATATAGACACACACACACACACACACACACACACACACATATATATATATATAAACTTCTAGAGTAAAACTTTCCCCTACTCGTTAACTTCGTTTCCCATATCAATATCTTCTCGTTATCTCTTTCTCACCAATCTATAAATCGTAATACTGCATTTAAATTCTTAGTGTCAACTTTCTCTATATCTTCAATAAATCTCAATTCTCCGAAATCTCGAGTGCAACTCATTCCAGTTCCTTTAATTACTAATAATTTTTCCTCTCCAAGTTTCTTCCCTTAAATTAAATTAAAATCATTCTAAAACTTCTCTTTGAAATTGTCTCATAATGGTTCAATAAATCATGACTTACCAAACATCCGATTATCACATTTTCCTTCATTCTTTCTCTATAGCATAGACATTCAAACAATTCAAGTAAAAATTTCGGCAGTAGCTCTCTATACTTTACCGACACATTCCTACACACACACCAAGAAAAACACATCCAATGGCCTCATGGCGATCACAATACCCGTAACATCTAGCTTTCAAGTTCTTATATCAAAGTCTATCAATATCAATGTAAGGTGAAACATAACTTTCGGAGTATCAACTTCAATTCTCATCAATTAACTCAAAGCGTAATCGAATCGCTTATCCATAATCAAAACATTTAGGGTTGAAATTAGGGACATCACATCGTATAATTTAGATCTACAAAAAGACGATCTAAGATGAGAAGGAAGGGTCAATGATTCTAATGCTCCGGGCAAGTAAAAACTCTTGTTTATAAGTGTGCGCGCATTATACCTATAAACAAGATTCTACCGGACACGGCCAGAGACATACCCTAAGACGAACCGCTCGATACCACTTTTGTCAAGACCCAACTAGAGTGGCCGCGACGGGCACCGAGCTAACCCACCGAGAACCTCTGAACATACGTCTCATAGTCATTTCTGGGTGGATCATAAAGGTAGCTCATGGATACCATAATCTGTAAGGACATATATCACAACATAACAACACATCTCTATATAATCCTCAATAATTATGTCCATCATCACCAGTCGACAAGGCTACTAAAATGTCATACAACAATATGAACCGGTAGGGCTATGAAACGTCTAACTGTACACACATGTCCACGAGCCTCTACATATAATACAAGTGACCATAAGGACCCATACCAATAGACTGTAGCTCCAATGCAAATGAAGAGCTCCCGAGACTCCGCTGATGAAGATCCTATCAGTCAGATCCGTCTACCTGTCTACCTGCGGGCATGAACGCAACATCCACAAGAAGGGATGTCATTTAACAAGCAGTAATCGAGTATGTAAGGCATGAATAACAACATAAAAGAAATATGGAACACAAATACGAGATAAAGATAACTCCGTACATCCGATTGCCGCTGGGCGGATACCACGTATGTAATGCTAACTTTAACTTTTTTAAATCAACATTATATATATATATATATATATATATATATAAAAGTAAACTGCCCGACCATATAGGTACGGTGTTTTCTTGCCCGCCTACGTAGCGCGGTGTTATCGGGGGCCTACATATATGCGCGTGTTATCTTGCCCGACCCATATAGGCACGCGCGTTATCTCGCTCGCCATATACGCGCGGTGTTATCTTGCTCCGGCCATATAGGCGTCGATGTTATCTTGCCGACCATATAGGCGCTGTTATCTTGCCCGCCATGTCGGCCGATGTTATCTCGCGCCCGGCCCGTAGGCACGGTGTTATCTTGCCCGACCATGTAGGCACTATGTAAAAGTTACATATATAAATACATATAGTATGCAGAGAGCCAATTAGAAGCTACTACTTTATCGGAGTGATGTAAGTGCCTAACCCTCGGGATGAGTATTATGAAACAACATCGCTATATGTCACCTCAAGGAACAATTATCATAAGGTGAGATCAACGATAATGAATGAAATCAAGAAAATCATGAAATAAACTTAATAATCTTATAATAGCATCAAATCCACAAGCTTTGGAATATCTAGAATGGGATCATCATCATCATCATGGGACATACTTATCTTTTGCATCATAAGAAACTTTAAGAATCATGAACTTCTAACTTTCGGGGAATAAGAATGTTATGGAAAACATGTGGGTTCATAAGAAATGAATTATGCCTGTAGAAAGAAAGGGTTTGGCCTTAACAGCATCTTTTGGTCTCCTACTACTTAACGCTTATCCTTCCAAGCTCGTAAATCTACATTCAAGAGAATTCATACTACTGTTAGGCTTATTGTCATATGTTTATCTTAAGTCTTCAAATTAAACCCTTTTAGAATCTGCCAAAATTCGGGCAGCATCTCTCCTATTTATATCCCTAGCCCGAAATCTCAATCCCAACAACCAACACAACAACAACAACACTAACGCCAACAACATCATCATCAATACCAAAATATTCCATAAAATATCCCACGATGTTTATCAATATACAATAACAATATACACTTCCTTTCTTTCCAATCAAGGAGCATAGTCTCATCAACACACTAACAACATTAGATACCATCCATATACATGGAAATTAGCTCAACAACACAGCCACAACATGCTCAAAACAGTCCATAAACTCAACAACTACAACACAACACTTTATGACCTTTCCTCCATAACTATTTTCACTTTTAAGACTTGCTAAACCTTCAAATCAACTCAACATAAGAGATAGAATGAAGAGCATACTTTATACTTGAAGAACTTTTAGCCGCACCAACTTTCTTCAAGACCAAACTCACCACAACATCTAGTAGAAACAAGAACAATCACTTTCCATGAACTAGTTTTGTGTAATCTTGTTGAATTCTTAATTTAAGGTGCTATAAGTGTTTAAGAGAAGTGTATGGATGTTTCTAGAGCTCAAAAGAAGTATAAATGATGAAAAAAGAGGAATAATAGGGTATTTATACCCTTTGAAAGTCGGTGGAACCAACTTTCCAAGTGGGTCTCGCGGAGAAGCCATTTGGCAGCTTATCTTGAAATGCCCATAACTCCCTACTCCGATGTCGTATTGACGAACGGTTTGTTGCGTTGGAAACTACACTCGACAAAATTCATTTTAGGATTTTGAAACACCTCAAAACTCCTGATATAATAGGAGATATACTTCTCTAAATTTGACCTAAAATTTCTGTCCAAAATTCTGCCAAAGTTTCGACGAACTTATTTTCTTCGATTTGCTTGGTCCCGGAATCTTCTGAAACTTTTCTTACATGATATTTATCATTAATTATACTTGATAATGGTCATGTCCTTTGGTTCCGAGGTTGTCCTTCCCGGTTACGACCTATGAGATCATAATTCATCCTTTACTTTATTGTTACGTACTTCCCATGGCTTGTACCTTTCGAAAATTCACAGGATGTCTCCGATAATCCATTAATACGGTGAAATACGTGGCGTGCTCATGCTTTGTATGTGCGCGGTGTAACAATAACTATAAGATAAACATGTCTAATCTCATTTAACCTTGATAACCCCGGGGTCTAAGATTAGAACCACTAACACACGACAAATCTCAATGTACAAAACCAAGAGGTGTAACAAAGTTCATGCTTCAAGCACAAAAAGATTTAGGACTTGAAAAGGGTAAAATGACTCGGTTCCTTGGTTTTGATTTCTCAAAGAAAAGAAAGGTTTCCATTTAGTCCAAAACATATACATGCGCAGAACATAATACATTTCGTGAATACAATGCACTTAGGTTCAGGAAGTCTCAAACAAATTAGAACACCAAGTTCTTTGAGAAAATCAATGTATGATAATAAGGCATTCACAAGAAGTTAAAACCTCAGATTTCGGGGATAGAAAAGATCATCATATCTTTTCCCCCAAGCTTCTACCAAGAAATCTTAGTTTAGTATCTAAACCTCATGTTACGCCGAATCTAAGTTTTTATGTTAATCACTATATTAAGATCGCATATCAAATAGGTTTACAAAGGATATGTTGGTAAGGCCAACACATTATTCTCCTAAAACTGACTCAAAGAGAAGATTCAAACATTCAAATGTGACCCTATTTATTTCATAAATTTCATACTGACTCTTCCCTTTCTTCATACAGATAGTGATAAGGTGTGACAGCGGAAGTATTTCTACAAGCCAATTGCCATTCATTAAGTACTGTCAAGTTAGGACTAGTTTTAAACAACATAAACATATGGTAACCATAATCATGCTATTCTAATCATAATTAGTGGATTACATAATCAAACACATCTGCATAAATAGAATTGGGAAAATGTATGAGAGAAGGTCCACAAGATGTCAAGCATGTTTAGGAATCAAACTACGACACCGAGCTTATGCTTGCAAAAGAAAAACCGAGAAGGGGATGGGGATGGGTAGACAACAACTATACTATGCAAAGAATGCAGAAATGGACATCAAACTAGTCATAGCTAGCTAAAGAATTGTCACGACCCAAAAATTATAAAGCCGTGATGGCACCTATTCCTAACCGATAGGTAAGGCAACCCAATCATTTACCAATTCAATTAATTAAATAAGTGGAAAGTAAAGAGGAAAGCTGAATATTCATAACACTATATTTTTCTAATAAGAACTACGCAAAAACCCAAAATCCACCCGAGATTGATATCATAATTACAAGAGCCACCGCGAATAGAAAAGTACAAGTATGAATCCATTAGTACACTGTCTGAATACAAAAGGAAAGACAAAATAATGAAAAGATAGAGGGAGAAGGCTGCAGCATGCTCGACAGCACACCACGATCCCCGACTAATACCGGCCCGCCCACAGCCTTCCGTGAGGTCCACTTGTACTTGGAGTCAAATTTGACTGCAGCGAGTGTAGTATGAGTACGGAAAGCACATATACTCAGTACATCTCATAGACCAACAACGAAAGAAGTTGTGACGATGTAAAAGACAAGTTCCCTTTTTACCTTACCAGTTACCTCAACTCAGAACCCAAACCATTAACCAAGTAAGGAATGTAAAAGTACCAAGCAAAGCCACATACTCAAAAAATAATTAATCAGATAAGCAGAGTGTCACACCCCAACCTTCGTCAGGGTGTGACGGGCACCCGACTCTCATCAGAGCCAAGCGAACCCTTAACCGTCAACTCAATTTTTTTTTTTTAAAACAAGAATTGAAAGTTGTAAATGAAATACCAAAAATCGACGCGTAGCTCGAGGCATCTCAAACATGATATATAGATACATACAACATAAAAACAAGGCGAGCCAAAGGCCTCCCCCGCCATTTCGTACAACAAAATAACGGCCGACAAGGCCAACAAGAACTATGACTCCCACGCCGTTCGCGTACTTCTATAGAGTATAACTCAGACAATATATAAAGCTATACTAAAACAGGACAAGCCTCCTGAGTAACGAGTCAGCTCGACTCCCTGCTATCTCCCTCTAAGCTGGGTCCCCTGGTCGCGTCCCTGAACCTCACGGGTGCCTTATGCTCGCTTGAGCTCAATTCCCGTTTCGTCCAGAATCTTTTTCTTAAAATTTCAACTTTCCACAAACGGAGTTCTTTCTCCAAACCAACTATACCACGTTGAAGAGCGTCTTGAGCTTGTCACTAATTCAAGAACAAGATTTTGGATTGAAATTGAAGGCTAGGAAATTTTCTCTTTTTTTTTTTTTTCTTCCTCCTTGAGCCGTGAGCTCTTTCTTTTTTTCTCTTGACTTTTCTTGAAGTTTCTAATGATATTCATGCATGCTCATCCCTTATATTAATTAAGACATGGAAAATCTCATGGGTCCGCTACGGCACTCTGGTCGTCCACCCCTCTCATTCGGGCCTTGATTTCCCCTTTTTTTTTTGAATCAATAGCCTATGAATCTTATTTTGCAAATTTCCGAAACAAATTTCCAAGATTCCAATTTTGCCCTTAGCCTTGCTCGATACCCCGCATCCATACTTCCATAAGCAACATTCACATATATATAAAAAATAATCCAAAACATGACCTTATTCCTTATAAGTCAAGGTTATTTCCAAATTTTCAAATTCGCGAAAAGCCGAAACATCCTCCCCCCAAGAACACCCCC